>NC_045735.1:10536929-10538044 GCF_008692095.1 Etheostoma spectabile | reverse complement strand
GCCACTGGGGGACCATAGGCAGGCTGGGGGAACGCATATTATGTTTAAAAACCTCATTAAGTGACATTCTCATGCCATGTGACCTTTAAATGTGAACTGTGTGTGTTTGTGTGTGGGAGGAAAAGATTTTGAGGAATTTAACTGTTTATATTTCTTTAGTATGTTTTGTGTTTTTGTGTCTCTGATACTGATGGTGTTCACGCACAAAAACATTCTCTGAGGGATACTAAAGACATGACTGGATTCAAAAACCTTTAGTGAAGATTAACAACATGGCTTTAGCACATTATCTCATTAGATTATTTAGTAATATTTATTACCTCAGGCAAATTGGCTTTGTTTTTTATATGTCATACAAGACAAATGAATTACAGTAGCCTGAGGAAAAATGCATGGAATTACTTTGGAGCACATGTGCATCTTTACAACCATTAAGGTACCTGTTAACAGTGCCGGATTGCATCTATTCAATATGCTCACTAATTAGCCCTGATTCTAGTTTTTATTGGTCTATAATTAATCTGGCTCTTCAGTCAGAGAGTAGGAAATTACTTTGCAGGGCTTTACTGAGCCATGACCTTGGGGACTCACCCTGTTTTATCTTTGGACTGCACGGCTATGAAGATAGGAAGGTGGAGACTAAATCAATTTCCCTGCGTTGGCTCATTAGCTGGGGCCCTTGGGTGAGCCAGGCTCCGTGTTGATGCCCTTGGAGGAAAAAAGCCGAGTCACTGGCAGAGTGGCTTGTGGAGCCAGGAAGTGAGAAGCTGCAAAATGCATACACATGGTATTAAAAAACAAGTGTTGACAAACATGATGCCTTGCTGATATAAAGTATTACAATAAAAAACTGTACCACGAGAAAACACAACAAATTACCACGAACTTATTCGTCACATGTATACACAATACCTGCCATTAATCCCCTTTAAACTAATGACATTAATGTGGGCCAAATGTTCTTTTTTTCCCATTGCAGCTTTTTTTCCTGCACAAAAAACACTGTTAGGAGCACAAGTCAAATAAAGGTCCTAACAAGATGTGCAGTAGGCTTTGAAGATTAAAAGGTGCAGTAGGTAAGACTTATGACACTAACTTTCTGTCATATTTGCTGA
>NC_045735.1:10530912-10536919 GCF_008692095.1 Etheostoma spectabile | reverse complement strand
ATGTTCAAGTAGAACTACATGAAGCGCGTAATTTAAAAAAAATCCGGCTCCACCTACAGCCTGTAGTGTGATTTGCAAAAATCCATTGCTTTCTGCTCAGATGCACCAATCAAGGCTGGGGGGGGGGGTTGTCAATCACTGCTCATGCACATACACTCATTCTCCCTTGTGGGGGGAGGGGCTTATGAGACCGTTTTGGGCTTCAAGTGTTGGATCTTCACAATCCTACCTACAGCACCTTTAATATGATTTATAACACACTGTTGGTATACACCATATTGGTCTACACTAGACCGTGATTATCTTTTAACGTTTCACATCTAGATCATTAAACAAAAACAATCCAACCAGCTAGATCAATTAACAAAAGCTTTAACAGCGAATGAAAACCACATGTCAATACAGCATTTGTGACAGCAAGGCATTTATCCAGTTCTCGCAATGACATATGGCATACCATTAGTGTGGAAAAACTCGTGGTGCCTTGTGATCCCATAAACAGCTCAGTTTTATAATCTCTCTGGCTGCAGTTTGTTAACAGGTCTGCCAGTTCAACACCAACAGCATGCGGTGAATTTGAGCAGGATTATGTCTCTTGTTGTTTGGATTATCTGAATATTATTACCTTGCAGAGGAGCTTAACAGACTGCGGTCTATCTGCCTGATTGCTCAGCTGCTAAATGCTGGGGAAATTGATAAGTTGTGGACCAAACAAACCAGCTAAACATTTACTATCTTACGGAAATGACTTTCTAAATTAACAAAAATTGAAGTTAGAAACAAGTAAGGGTTCACTGCTGTTAATCTACAGCAGGCCTGTATTAAAGGGACATTACAATAACTTAGCGCTTTTAATGATATTTTGAACATGTTTAGAGACTAAAAACACGTTTAAAACTTGCCCTGTATAACCCTGTTGGGTGCTAACCCTAGCAGAAGGATAACTCGGTGTAGGCAGCACCGATTGTTTCATTTGTCTTGACCGGAATTCTCCTTTAAAAACAACTAAAATGGAGCTGCTACAAACCTAACTAAATCTGACCAGCATCATCATCACTACACTAGTTGAGAAAACAACTGTAAAATACATGTTTGTGCCTGTGTGTAGGTAAATGTAATCAATGACAGATTTACCAAATGTTTTGCAGCACATTAAGGCATGTTTGATGAAGTTTTTACTGGGTTAATCAACACGTGGCAACATGCAGGCAGTAAAAACAAACCAATCTAGAATGCTAGAACTGGCAAGCAAAGGTCAAAGGGCAGGCAGGTGGTCGTATAGGCATGGACCGGTTACTGCTGTCAAGGTATACCGCGGTGTGAAAAAGTCATGGTTTCAAAGCCACAAAACTTTTTTTTAAACGAGTCTTTAAGGACCGACAGCGCAGTTTAGAAATCCCTTTCCCTTTTTTTTTTACCCAGACATTACAGAATAATACATAATTATTCTGTTCATTATTAACCGTTTGGTCTGTAAATTGTCAGAAAAAGTGAAACATACCCATCAAAGCAGAAGACCACATCATCAAATTGCTTGTGTTGTCCGACCAACACTTTAAAACATTAATTATTCAGTTTGTTATCACATAAGACAGAAAAACAGCAAATCCACACAATTGAGAAATTCAAACTTAAAATTAACTTCTGTTGACTGACCAATAATTTGGCAGCTCCAGTTTATTTTAAATATATTTTATAACATCCATTTAATTCTGTCTATTTCAAATAGTAAAATATGTTGTGGAAATTTCTATGTATTTGAGTATTGACAGGAGGGAGGCAGCAATAAATAATAGTTGGTTAAAGTTGTATTGAGCTACAATTCCAGTGAAATGCAATCCCATCGGCTACTTCAACTTGTGCATGATTTATCATAGAGTGTGGGGGTAGGCTTGTTCCGATTGGCGATTAGATCGTATATCGACGATTGGAGGAATGATGAGCAATTGGTTTATCCTACGTCAATATTAAAGCGATTTTAACTAACTTTATAAGAACTAAGATGTTCTAAAAAAAACAAAAAATGGAGAATCAAATCTGCACCCTACTGTTCATTTAGAGAGATTTCTGGTGGAGCAGCAATACCGCCTGCTAAGCCCCGTTAATTAGCACAAGTCAGGAGTGATTGTTAAATCTTTAACACTTACAAACCAGTTTGCTGTCTATTTTCCAAGAATCTGACAACTGATGGGTCATGCTTCTTTCGGACAGTGGACATTGGTAGACTTCAGCTCTATAGCATGCAAATGAGTACCAGTCAGATAAGTAACACAGAACTCTACACATGTGCTGACCCAAATGTGCTGTGATAGAAAACTGTGCACCAACCTATCTATTGTCAACAATCACACTGGTAATAGTTTTGCTTGCCAAAATAGAACATGGTGGGGGAGCCAGATTCTTAAACCCAGATTTAAAATGCACTACAGCTCTGATCTTGCTGTGTTTGTGGATTGTCAGAGGGAGCTGCTGAATAAGATTTCGCAGGGATGAAAGAAAAGATCAATTCCTCGACCAAGGCTTGCATCTGCCCCATTTACCAGTCACAGCTTTGACTGCGTCCTCATTAATTCCCTCATACACACTGGATCCACAGTTGCAGCATCCACAAAGAGAGCTGTTACAGAGAAGAAGGTGCATCAGAATTAGCCGCAGAGCCGAATATGACACAATTCAATAATTTAACCAACTCAGGCCCCATATTCCACACAGTCTAATTAGAAATGTAGGTTTCCATATCCCTCTATCAAACATAAAGTACACACAGAGAGATACATTCATAGCTAAAGATTACAATTTTGATCATTGAATGACCTACCTGCTGAGCTGCAACTGGCGGCTCTTCTCTGCTCTCTTTCTTCCCAATTACAATGAACACCATTTATTATGACACCAACTTACAAAAAATATCCTCTGATCCAACCCATATTTCCTTTAGCTACATTTCTAACACTTGGTTTCACTTCACACTTTCCATATCCATTTACTGAATGTGTGCATGCCCAATCCACAACATTTGGTTTGACTCATGATCTTTCTGGGTCAGGTCTCAGCAGATCCTCAACTAGCTGTTTCTGCCTCACTAGACTTTATACCTTCAATGCAGTATGAAAAAGGAGCCAGTAAATCCCGACAGTATGGGGCTCTTCTGACTTTGCCTGATGCAGGATGTGCACCACCTTACCTCAGCCAGTTCCACTTCCATCGGCATGGGCCAAGTGTTGCCTGTGAGTGAGCCGACTAAATTTTAGCGGTGCAAGATATATTGACTCAATATCGTTATTGCAATATTTCAAAAGTGTGTATAAGTATGCCATATTTTGTTGATTTGATGGAGCGCTGCATTCCGTCCGTTGGCTGTGTGGCTTAGTTGTTTGATTTAGAGCCTGCTTGAAACACTATAATGATCCTGTTTCATTGGCCAGTTACCGTGCCACTTGCACATGTAAGTGCACATCAGCGCACAAGTCCACTAGGTGACAAACCATATGAAGTGTACCACGTGTGAATATTTCAATATATTTGATTCCCTTTCTCTTTATTTATTTTCTACTGTCCAACAAGTAAAACATGTCCTGTTCTGTAGACATGGTCGTTATTTATTTATTCAGGTTGCACCAGTCCAATATGACCGTTGGTTGAAATAAACCTTATGTTGTAAGAAAACTTGTTACTTTGTTATGAATCTATTTTGATGCATTTTCCTGTCACTTTTGTAATTTTGCATATGTTTAAAAATATCGAAATTAATATCGATATCACAATATTCTTAATCAATATCGCAATATCACATTTTGGCTACTGGATTTCATGGAAACAAAAGAATTACGAGCTCTGAATGAGGTGTAACTAGCTCAGTAAAAAAAGTGCTGACAGTAATGACACAGGAAGATTTCTAAGCATGGCGCACTGTGACACTAGCTTCCTGGATACTGCTAGTTAGGGCTGGGTGATAAAACAATCACAAAATGGGATTGCGATAAAATCCAGGTCAATAACAATAATAATCTTTGGGCATACAGTATTTACCCGATAACCCAACTGCCAGAGTGTGCCTTTTCGACTCGGATGCTGGACGCTTGTTATTGTGAGCGTTTGAGTTGTTGGTGTTGGGTTGAATATATATCTTGTTGAAAAGGAGTTAAAAGCCTCGGAGACTGCACCAGATGAATTCTTAATTAGCGCTTCCCTAAGAGCAATTTCATCAACTGGCAATAAAATTCCGAACCTGTACAGTATGCACCAAAAGAGCAGAGCAGAAGTTATGGGTTTTCTAAATTATACCCACGCAAGAAGCGGCATCTAAACGTGCATAAATAGCACGGGTCTAAGTTGCGACATTATCATTATCATGTGAATCCCACCATTTGGTCAATAACGCAAACATATATGCAGGCAACGCAAAAAGAAATGATCAGATATAAATAGTGTCAAAGATTTATAAAAAGCCCACAGTAAAAAAAAAAAGAAGCATTGTAGACCAAAAAAACTGTAAGGACAGCAGAGACATTTCTACATGGTTGTACTGCAACAGAGAACGCCAGAGGGGCTGGCACCGCTATTATATAAACCTCAATTTACACCTGACAAGTGACTACGCACCATTGAGACATAATTCATAATTTCACAGACAATTGATGTCACCCATTCTTTCTCTGAAGGGGAGGTTAAATGCCATGCTACTGATGACAATTTGCATTTTCGCCTGCATTTTGCAAACATTAAAATGCACCATGATAGGTAACATGATTCTTATGTGATTAAAGCAAAAACACTGACACAGCTCCTTAGGCCAGAAAGTACCCTTGAGAAACTAAGCCAATATTGAGGGCATGTCATAAAGAATTTGGCATATTTCCACACTTTGGTTTAATCTGATCACAATGCAGAACAAACAGTTTTTCAGCCCAGAAGCTCTCTTTACAAGCCACATCATTAGACAGATGCCCCTAAGTGCTCTACACTATCACTGAGCTGTGTAATCTGGCTCTGACACTGTTGGCATGCATAATTTCTACCGAGAGAATCACAAGCTAGATTCATGACATTGGTGGGGCGGATAACTGTTTAACAGAGGAAGAGATCGATGCCTGACCACCTTACCACCGAGGCTGCTAACAGCTAGTGTTCATATTAGACAAAGCCCCAATTAGATCCTAACTGTCCCACGTGACAGCTCCCGTAGCAACAGGCAGGGATGTCTGCAGTGTCAGTTTCTCATATACGACAGCAATTTTGTAGCATCTTGCAATATTCAAGTTACTTAAACCTTAAGTAAAGCTAGCGATTCATGAAACTTTCCATTAGCCTTTTGCTGGATGCACTCTGAAGAACATTCCAATACTATACCTTACTATGGTAAAATAATCATTTTAGCCTAACAGTGCACTATCTAGTAGACAAGAACGTAAACGTTTATTATTATTAAATTATTATTATTACTACATGTCACAATTAATTTAAGTGTCTTGCTCAGGGAGAAATTGGTTGATGTGTCACAGTCAGGGTAGGAAGTTAGCACCCGCCACCAGCCAATGGCGGGTACTTTCTCAAAGTGGAGGGTAACTTTGCCTTGTATACCAGCCACAGTGGGGCGACTGTGGCTCAGTGGTAAGGTGGGTGGTTCGATCCCTGGCCTTGCAGTCCCATGTAGAAGTGTCCTTGGGCAAGACATACCCCAAGTTGTAAATGTGTGCGAGTGTTTATCTGATGATGCTCCGATGAGCAGGTTGTACGGTACCTTGTACAACAGCCGTGGCCACAGTGTGTGAATGGTTCCTGTACTATGTAAAAGCGCTTTGAGTAGTCGATAAGAGTAGAAAAATTGCTATATAAGACAAGATAAGAACAGTCCATTTACGTTTACACTGCCAATATGGATACAACTGCTGCTGAAACCTAGCCTACATAATTCAAGGTAAAATTTAGCTTCACATGGTTTTAAATATATCTTTATCCCATGGTTATATATAGGATGAGTCACATTGTAAAGTAAATGTATCTGAAG
>NC_045735.1:10530741-10530902 GCF_008692095.1 Etheostoma spectabile | reverse complement strand
AATTGTCTGTAACGTTAGCTTGCCACTTAGTTGTTTCAATAAAACTACTTGTGACATGTCATATTTGGCTTTGACTGAAAATTTTGCGGAAAAAAATTATATTATATTATACTATAAAATAGTTTTAATCCACACAACTACTTAATGTTACTACTATCACC
>NC_045735.1:10529273-10530731 GCF_008692095.1 Etheostoma spectabile | reverse complement strand
CAGCAGAAACTAAGTCAACCACAATAAACTGAACCTCTAAGTACCAAGTGATAAAAGTTGGTCCTTCCTTTCAGCAGAAGAAGCTGAACCAAAAATAATTTTCCGGCATCATTATAATCAGATCACATTTGAGGTCTTCAACAGGTCTTCCTTCTGTAGGCTCTGGTCATTCAGTTTTCAGTGTGGATACCTTTGTAATTACAGTAAAAGATGAAAACATGTAGTTAAGGCATTGTAGATCACAATAAATTATACTAACATTCATGTACAATCTCATGATTGTACATGAATGTATGCTTCAGTTGAGAACGTGCAGTCTTAAGTAAACATACTCCTATGTAACATTTTTCTTAGACAATGTGTAATGTACGCGACACATTTTTTAGTGATGTGTACATTTTGGTAATATACAGCATTGGTAAATGTAGATTGTAACATGTATGACTCATCTTAAAACAGACTAATGTGCTGACAGGAGGTCCTCAAATGGATTAGCAGACACAACTAAGTGGAAGAACAACATCAGTGTAATAGCATCAACAACTGGGGTTAATAACTCCTGCAACAGCATGCTTGGTACATCAACAGTCTGAAATAATGTATTTAGATTTCTTTGAGAAAATATCTTACATAGTGTCGCTCCAGTATTGAACCTGGTGCTTTATACAATCTATATGGTTGCAGAACTGAACATTTTTCAAGATAGAACATTAATGTAACTTCACAATAATACATATTTTTTCATGTGCGACATTTTATCACTAAAATGGACTTTCTGGCAGTGGGGATGATAGGTTATGTGCCGTCCTTCGGGCGCCCCCGGGTAACGTTGCCCAACTCTTGGGGTACATATATTTCAGTACATTCAAGTAAAGGCAGTCTCTGCTTGTCCCGTAAGAATGCCTCATAAAAAACTCAGATGTGAGGTGGTTATTTCTAAATCACACAAGGCCCCAAAATTATTCTTATCAGGCTTTGATTTTAAGATAACATTACCGTTACACGCGCATCAATTAGCAATGACATCACACATGGTTAAAAACAGATCCCCGGCTAGACCTTTGTACATATCTACTGTATTTGACTGTAACGTTAAATATATAATACGTTTATACTATCTGAATACCATTACTAGTTATCCCGCTAGCTTTGGTCAGTGAGGTTAAATCTAGCTAGCTAGCTAACTGATATTAATTGGGATGCTAACGTTGGATAACAAAAAACAGTATTAAAACAAAAAGTAACATTACTTACCGGAAAACTTAACTGCGGATTCCTTTGAGTATCTTGTCTTACAACAGAACGCTGAACTATTAGGCGAGGCAGCGGATGCGAGGACATGAGGTGCACCGGTCACACTTAGGAAAAATGGTTGTCGCACCCTAGAGCCCTGTGAGCTAAACAGACACTAACTAGCACCCTAGGGCCCTGTGAGCTAACAGACACTAACTAGCACCC
>NC_045735.1:10523569-10529259 GCF_008692095.1 Etheostoma spectabile | reverse complement strand
CTAACAGACACTAACTAGCACCCTAGAGCCCTGTGAGCTAACAGACACTGACTAGCACTAGTCACTGATGTTGTCTGAAAAACAACACAGACGGGAAAAAATGTTGCGTTTACTGATAAACTGGTAAACCCTGTGACCGACGTATGACCGACTGCTATCTGTTGTGGAATTTTCCTCATATTACTCTGTCATCCGTGACTGTTTACATCTAGAAACTAAGCTGCAGGGAACAACTCTGATTGCTACATGATCAGACAGTGGTTTATGGAGCGGTAGATTCGCTTTGCAAAAAAAAAGGGAGCGTTCTATGAACAGAATGACGCATTTAAAATATCGCTCGAACATGCAAATTTGATTGTGGGAAGACAAAATTGTGATCAGGACTAAAATTTGATTAATTGTGCAGTCCTACGTGCCATAGATAAGCTTTGCTAAACACTCGGTCATGATTGACAAGCCGAGAACTGTCAATCACATCATAGCCACGCCCTAAAACACCCCTTGCTTTATCGCCAATTTTAAAATAAACATTATTCTGTGTTGCAGAAGACTTAAATCTAGCAATTGAGACCATAAACTCTTGAAGATGTTTACTGAGGTAATAAATCAAGTATGAAGGGGGTCATTTCGCGATAGACTTCTAGATAAACTGACCACCTTTTTGCACCTGTGTGTCGCCCTCTGCTGGAATTCACAGGGCTGCCAACTTTTCCCAAAACCTTGGAGTGAGATTTGGGGGGGCCAACCTGCCCGCACCTGCTAATTCTCCCACTCTCTGTGTTGCCCTTTAATCCCAAATATACGCATAACGAGGCGACCGACAAAACGTGTTTTTTACATAGTTATACATTGTGCTTACGACTAGTGAGGCACAAAAAGAGTGAGACTTTTGTACTTACTGGGAACTTTCTCTAGACCTGCAGGTCCCCAGACTCCACTTTGAAGACACGGTCCCACTCCTCCAGCTACAGAGCAGATACAGACACGCTCCAACTGCAGGTTAATAATAGTGTAGCTGATGTTAGTCGCAGGTACTATCCCCGCTCGGTTCTCTGACAGTTATAAGTTAGTTGAACATTTTTAACAGTTTCAGGCGCCATGGCCTTTGGGCATTTCATCCCCAGCTGAGGCTGGAGGAGCCATCGAAGATGGGCCGTTCAGGAGCATCGCCTTCCGCCCTTTCCAGCATGGACACCCACCAACGAGGAAGTCAGTTCTCCATGCAGTGACAGAAAACCACACAAGTAAGATTTCTTTACAGCCGTAGCGGTTAAAGGTTTAACGCTAGGCTTCCAGCGAGGAGAGACAAATAGACATGGGCGATTATTATGGGTGATATTGAAAGGATTACGGGAATCTACGTACAGCTACATCCTTCCCTACCCTAAACTGTAGTAGGCCTACTTGTAGAAAAATAAACCATATAATCCACGTTAAGAGTACAAATTCAGCCCTCGTCCTTGCGGCTTTTGAATGTCTGTCAGATATTGAAGAGAATCACCGCAGCAAAAAGATGAACAGATGAAGGTACAGCTAGCTAGTGAGCAAGCATTTGCAAGTTAAAGACCAAGATATATTTTCTCGGGAGTTGCTAAGACCAAAACAGAGCTAAAAAGAATGAGATACACGGTTAATTAATGCTAATGTTGCTCTGTGTCGGTTGTGCAACGTTAAGTCTAAGTTAGGCAATTAATTCTTTGTTACACATGATCAAAGCGGCTGTCAGCCACTAACTTTAGCCCATGCTAGCTATTTAAACTTACCTTGCGACCTTAGCTTTAGCGTTACTATTTAAAGATGCGTCTACGGACCAGCTTAAATAACCTTAAAATATTATTGTTCTTTCCATTCATTGTAGCTAATATTAGGATACCTTTTAGCATGAAAAAAGTACAACAATTATTTTGTATTAATGCCAAAACACAAAAAACAAACAGTAGGCCTAACTGGTACACTGAAGTACAACTTTAACACGTTACACTTGTATCAATGCACTTATTGTGAATTGTTATTGATTAATGCAGTCCCTTTCAGTGTGGATTCCAATGATAGGTTCCCAAAAGGCAGCCACACCTTATGTTACAAGCTGTTTCTATTGTCTTGATGACAGTTAAGGTGGAAATTAAAGATGGCAGAGCTACTTTCCATTTAGGTGAGCCTCCAGGTTCCTGGTATTTTACATGCTTACTGCCATGGCTTACTGGAACTTTTGACAGTTTTTTTTTTCTTTCTTTTTCAGATTAAAGCCTGTTATAGTTGTGCAACATGAACTGTCTGTATTATATTGCTATGTAAATGAAGGCTTCAGATATAGATTGTGGTAGTCATGCAGTGAGAAAAGCTTTAATATTCTAGGAGTACAGTTAAATACCAGGATTTTACACTATATACTGTACACTACTAGTCTGTTTTGAGTGTACAGTGCATGTTACACTGGAAAATGACAAAAGACAAGTAGGCTTAATTGCCATGCATATTATCATAATGAGATCTTGGTGTCAGTTAGTGTACAAAAGGTCCTCGGAAAACTGTACTCGCAGTAGTATCAGACATAGTTTTTCATTTTCCTGTTAGTGCTTGCTACTGTTGGGGTGGTGCAGTGGATACGACTGTGACAGGGCGCTTTGCAACCGTCACCGTAGCGATGCGCTACTTTAACTTTAAACGTTTGGACATTGATTTCAGATTCATAATGATATGCTATGTGTGTGACCACATGTTTGTTTGTTGTATTTGTGGTTAGCTTTATCCGTTTACTCCATTCATCTTCACAGCCTAGTTATCACATGGTTTTCTAGTGCGCACTTTGAACAACTAAGACTACGGTGATAAATGCATACAACGTTGAATCCATTAACTCGCTAATCTGTTATCATTCTTATCCATCATCATCCTCTTATCTTGTATAGTATTCCTGAGTTACAATAATCACATGACAATTGGTTCTTTGGTTAATCCGCTATTTGTTTATTTAGTTTATTACCAGTCATTCATATGTGCATATTGTGTTATCTTACCTACGCCCTGACGTACTTGCAAAAGGGGGTTGCCTATACACAGGTGCTTTTATAGCTGGGCGACTTGCGGAGTTCACCGAAAGTGTTCCTATTTAATTGATAAATGGTTATGGTAAACAGACATATCCTGAGAGGTTAAACCTGTTAGGATTGTATTTATGGGTTTGATTCCCCTGCGACCAGGTTGGAATTACCTTTGTGGCTGGTGAATGCCCAATTTTACCAGACACTTTATTTTTTACCGCCCACTTTTTCTGGAATTCAATTTATAAAAAGTGCACTAGCATATTTTGAATTGCTTCAGTACATTCTTTTGTAATATAAATACATATTTTATTGATATAAGCAAAAAGTGATTTTAAAAGCCTTTTTTCCACACTCTGCTCCTGGGGTCCCATCTTTGCCACTGTATAGCAGTGCTCTTGATATGAGACTTGTATGGCTCGTGGTCTTTTTAATGGCTCGAACTTATGGTTGTTGTTCCTCTAACGAGCAAATTGTTTTAATTTCTGAAGACGAGTAGGTTCACAGTAAGTAGGCCACGGTGCATTGACTGTTTGTCTGTAGGCTAGTAGACAATACATATCTTCCATCGTGACACAGACACGTAATCCTAGTGGATGAAATTGACAACTGCGTTGTCGCAACCTATTGTAGTGATGTAGTGTCTCTCTTTCTCCCTGTCAGTATGTGCTCGTTCTACCTGGCCTAATAATGTATCAGCATGCGGTAGGTCATGCTCTGCGTCTCGCTTGGACACAGCGGTCTCTACGCAGAGAGAGAAAGGCGTTTACGTGGAAGGCTGTCAGACTTTCCTTTATCCCCTTATTGGACTACTTTTGGATTACTGTGTGCGTGCTCAATAAGTCTGATGACTGTCATGTAGGATTTATGAAAGTACGTTAGCAACAGGAAGCCTATTCACGAGGGTGCCTTTTTATTGTGTGAGCTATATTGCGCATCTGTTCATGTGCTCTGCAAGAGTTATGTTTCTGTTTATGGAAGGTATTAGTCAGTGCAAATATAACCGAGAATGTAGTTTAATCCCAGTAATATGGTTATTAGGTTATACTGTCACTCTGTTAAAGGCAAGTTTCCACTGTACTGTCGTTATGCAAGCATGGGCTCTGATTGAATCTAGACCATAGACTGTTAATATTAATGGACAGCGCATCCGGTTCGGCAAAGTGCTGCAAATGCGGAGTAACTTAAACCTGCATTCCATCTGAATTCAGGGCTGCCATCTCTCACCACATGGCCGTGAGACCACCGCTTTGACTGGTTTCACACGCGCACACGCCACACCCCCGATTTCTCACGCTGAAGTGTCAGCCCGGTCGGTACAATTTATGAAAGATGAGTTTATCTATGTTTTTACCTGTTGAGCCACTTGTGATCGACTTTGCTTTCAGAGACTGTGAGGGGGTTCAAGAGCCTCCCTGTCTGTGGAATTTTCAATTGTCGCAAAATGAGAACATTCTTTTCACGAGCCATCCCAGTGCATTCCCGGCTTCAGTATGAGCACTTAGCATCACAGACCGTCCGTCGCTTCGTGTCCTCTCTCTCTGTAAAGAGGAGGTGAGCAGCGCGGCTGGTAGTGGAGCATTCAGTCATTTTAGTGGACTCACTCTGCTGGGGCAGTGACGCGTTGCTCCATGCGAAGACCTCCGATAAAGAGCAGCGTCGGACACCTCTAAACTCTGTCAGAGACCAGAGACCCAAATGGGCCTCTGAGTCTGTCAACGGTCTGAATGAGATCCATCATATCAGCGGAGCAATGACATCACAGCATACTATATTACACATATACTATATTATACTATATATACAATATTACAACTCTCCAAATCTCGGACAACAGAGATGGAGGAGTTATATTTTGATGTGCACAAAGTTGTAAATATGAGCAGAATCTGGTGAACACATCTGAGCTATATATATATATATAATACGATACGCAACATTGGGCCACTATTGTGCATCTCTAACCTCTGCATCTCTAAATGTAACTGTAAATAATTAATTTGATGTTCGAAAAAACATAAAAATTAATTTGATGTTTTTTAAAATGAACAAATAGTCTTTATTTTCACCAAAAAGTAAAAACATAAAGTGGGGTACAGAGGATGAGGGCCAAACATTACTGAACATTGGCACAAAGGTTAAAGGAATAGAACTTATGTAAATCAGTGGTTCTCATTCTTTAGAATTCCAGTGGTCTTAGTTGATCCCTCATCATTAATTTAACTTTGGGTCCCTGGTCCCTACACCAGGGACCCCTGGACCTGTTCACCACAGACCCAAATCTCAGCTGTTGCTGACATATATACTGTCTCTTCATGTGGTTCATTATGTTTGGCACATTGTGTGGTCGTTCTTATATCAGAAGAAGTTAATAATGTAAATGTGAATGCCCTAAAACCTGTTGATACTACAACAATGCAAGTTTCTTCCCTACAGTTTGCACATCTCATGTAAGACTTGATTTCTCCATTTTTTTGCAAAAACTCTCCAGAAAGTGCCTTTATGGTTTATTTTTTCAAATTTTTTTCCTGGGGGGCATACCCCCAGACCCCCCTAGGGAGAGCCCCATCCCCCCACATATAACAAATCCCAATTTAAACCCTAAAGGATAAAGACCCAAAGAAATTGCTTTGTACGCGGCAAAATATT
>NC_045735.1:10523458-10523544 GCF_008692095.1 Etheostoma spectabile | reverse complement strand
CTTTAACCTTTGTGCCAATGTTCAGTAATGTTTGGCCCTCATCCTCTGTACCCCACTTTATGTTTTTACTTTTTGGTGAAAATAAA
>NC_045735.1:10522943-10523448 GCF_008692095.1 Etheostoma spectabile | reverse complement strand
TCATTTTAAAAAACATCAAATTAATTTTTATGTTTTTTCGAACATCAAATTAATTATTTACAGTTACATTTAGAGATGCAGAGGTTAGAGAGGCCAATAGTGGCCCAATGTTGCAGATAGTATTATATATAATATATAGCTCAGATGTGTTTCACCAGATTTCTGCTCATATTTACAACTTTGTGCACATTCAAAATATAACTCCTCCCATCTCTGTTGTCCGAGATTTGGAGAGTTGTAATATTGTATATATAGTATAATATAGTATATGGTGTAATATAGTATGCTGTGCATGTCATTGCTCCGCTGATATGATGGATCTCATTCAGACCGTCTGACAGACTCAGAGGCCCATTTGGGTCTCTGGTCTCTGACAGAGTTTAGAGGTGTCCGTACGCTGCTCTTTATCGGAGGTCTACGCATGGATGCAACGCGTCACTGCCCCCAGCAGAGTGAGTCCACTAAAATGAACTGAAGTTGCTCCACTACCAGCCGCGCTGCTCAC
>NC_045735.1:10522532-10522933 GCF_008692095.1 Etheostoma spectabile | reverse complement strand
ACAGAGAGAGAGGACACGAAGCGACGGACGGGTCTGTGATGCTAAGTGCTCATACCTGAAGCCGGGAATGCACCTGGGATGGCTCGTGAAAAGAATGTTCTCATTTTGCGACAATTTGAAAATTCCACAGACAGGGAGCGCTCTTGAACCCCCTCACAGTCTCTGAAAGCAACTAGTCGATCACAAGTGGCTCAACAGGTAAAAACATAGATAAACTCATCTTTCATAAATTTGACCGACCGGGCTGACACTTCAGCGTGAGAAATCGGGGGTGTGGCGTGTGCGCGTGTGAAACCAGTCAAATGCGTGTGTCTCACGGCCAATGCGTGAGAGATGGCAGCCCTGAATTCAGATGGAATGCAGGTTTAAGTTACTTCCGCATTTGCAGCACTTTGCCGAAC
>NC_045735.1:10522318-10522522 GCF_008692095.1 Etheostoma spectabile | reverse complement strand
GTCCATTAATATTAACAGTCTATGGTCTAGATTCAATCAGAGCTCCATGCTCTGCATAACGACAGTACAGTGGAACATTTGCCTTTAACAGAGTGACAGTAATAACCTAATATACCATCATTACTGGGATTAAACTACATTCTCGGTTATATTTGCACTGACTAATACCTTCCATAAACAGAAACATAACTCTTGCAGAGCACA
>NC_045735.1:10522186-10522308 GCF_008692095.1 Etheostoma spectabile | reverse complement strand
GATGCGCAATATTAGCTCACACATAAAAAGGCACCCTCGTGAATAGGCTTCCTGTTGCTAACGTACTTTCATAAATCCTACATGACATTGTCATCAGACTTATTGATGCACGCACACAGTAG
>NC_045735.1:10509965-10522176 GCF_008692095.1 Etheostoma spectabile | reverse complement strand
GTTAGTCCAATAAGGGGATAAAGGAAAGTCTGACAGCATTCCACGTAAACGCCTTTTCTCTCTCGCTAGAGACCGCTGTGTCCAAGCCGAGACGCAGAGCATGACCTTACCGCATGCTGATACATTATTAGGCCAGGTAGAACGAGCTACTATACTGACAGGGAGAAAGAGAGACACTACATCACTACAAATAGGTTGCGACAACGCAGTTGTCAATTTCCCATCCACTAGGATTACCGTGTCTGTGTCACGATGGAAGATATGATATTGTCTACTAGCCTACAGACAAACAGTCAATGCACTGTGGCCTACTTACTGTTGAACCTACTCGTCTTCAGAAAATTAAAACAATTTGCTCGTTAGAGGAACAACTAACCATAAGTTCGAGCCATTAAAAAGACCACGAGCCATACAAGTCTCATATCAAGAGCACTGCTATACAGCTGGCAAAGATGGGACCCCAGGAGCAGAGTGTGGAAATAAAGGCTTTTTTAAAATCACTTTTTTTGCTTATATCAATAAAATATGTATTTATATTACAAAAGAATGTACTGAAGCAATTCAAAATATGCTAGTGCACTTTTTATAAATTTGAATTCCAGAAAAAGTGGCTGGTAAAAAATATAAGTGTCTGGTAAAATTGGGCATTCACCAGCCACAAAGGTAATTTCCCAACCTGGTCGCAGTGGGAATCAAACCCATAAATACAATCCTAACAGGTTTAACCTCTTCAGGATATGTCTGTTTACCATAAACCATTTATCAATTAAATAGGAACACTTTCGGTGAACTCCGCAAGTCCGCCCAGCTATAAAAGCACCTGTGTATAGGCAACCTCCCTTTTGCAAGTACGTCAGAGGACGTAGGTAAGATAACACAATATGCACATATGAATGACTGGTAATAAACTAAATAAACAAATAGCGGATTAACCAAAGAACCAATTGTCATGTGATTATTGTAACTCAGGAATACATAACAAGATAAGAGGATGATGATGGATAAGAATGATTAACAGATTAGCGAGTTAATGGATTCAACGTTGTATGCATTTATCACCGTAGTCTTAGTTGTTCAAAGTGCGCACTAGAAAACCATGTGATAACTGTAGAGCTGTGAAGATGAATGGAGTAACGGATAAAGCTAACCACAATAACAACAAACAAACATGTGGTCACACACATTAGCATATCATTATGAATCTTTGAAAGTCAATGTCCAAACGTTTAAAGTTAAAGTAGCGCATCGCTACGGTGACGGTTGCAAAGCGCCCTGTCACAGTCGTATCCACTGCACCACCCCCAACAGTAGACAAGCACTAACAGGAAAATGAAAAACTATGTCTGAATACTACTGCGAGTACAGTTTTTCCGAGGACCTTTTGTTACACTATACTGACACCAAGATCTCATTATGATAATTTATACGCTGGCAATTTAAGCCTACTTGTCTTTTGTCATTTTTCCAGTGTAACATTGCACTGTACACTCAAAACAGACTAGTAGTGCTACAGTATATAGTGTAAAATCCTGGTATTTAACTGTACTCCTAGAATATTAAAGCTTTTCTCACTGCATGACTACCACAATCTATATCTCTGAAGCCTTCATTTTACAGTAGCAATATAATACAGACAGTTCATGTTGCACAACTATAACAGGCTTTAATCTGAAAAAGAAAGAAAAAAAAAACTGTCAAAAGTTCCAGTAAGCCATGGCAGTAAGCATGTAAAATACCAGGAACCTGGAGCTGGCTCACCTAAATGGAAAGTAGCTCTGCCATCTTTAATTCCCACATTAACTGTCATCAAGACAATAGAAACAGCTTGTCAACATAAGGTGTGGCTGCCTTTTGAGGAACCTATCATTGTAATCCACACTGAAAGGGACTGCATTAATCAATAACAATTCACAAATAAGTGCATTGATACAAGTGTAACGTGTTAAAGTTGTATCTTCAGTGTACCAGTTAGGCCTACTGTTTGTTTTTTGTGTTTTGGCATATTAATACAAAATAATTGTTGTACTTTTTTTCATGCTAAAAGGTATCCTAATATTAGTCTACAATGAATGGAATGAACAATAATATTTTAAGGTTATTTAAGCTGGTCCGTAGACGCATCTTTAAATAGTAACGCTAAAGCTAAGGTCGCAAGGTAAGTTTAAATAGCTAGCATGGGCTATAAGTTAGCTGGCTGACAGCCGCTTTGATCATGTGTTAACAAAGAATTAATTGCCTAACTTAGACTTAACGTTGCACAACCGACACAGAGCAACATTAGCATTAATTAACCGTGTATCCACTCTCTTTTTTAGCTCTGTTTTGGTCTCTAGCAACTCCCGAGAAAATATATCTTGGTCTTTAACTTGCTAAATGCTTGCTCACTAGCTAGCTGCTACCTTCATCTGTTCATCTTTTTGCTGCGGTGATTCTCTTCAATATCTCTGACATGACATTCAAAAGCAGCAAGGACGAGGGCTGAATTTGTACTCTTAACGTGGATTATCATGGTTTATTTTTCATTACAAGTAGGCCTACTACAGTTTAGGGTAGGGAAGGATGTAGCTGTACGTAGATTCCCGTAATCCTTTCAATATCACCCATAATAATCGCCATGTCTATTTGTCTCTCCTCGCTGGAAGCCTAGCGTTAAACCTCTTAACCCTGCTACGGCTGTAAAGAAATCTTACTTGTGTGGTTTTCTGTCACTGCATGGAGAACTTGACTTCCTACGTTGGTGGTGTCCATGCTGGAAAGGGCGGAAGGCGATGCTCCTGAACGGCCCATCTTCCGATGGCTCCTCCAGCCTCAGCTGAGGGATGAAATGCCCAAAGGCCATGGCGCCTGAAACTTGTTAAAAATGTTCAACTAACTTTATAACTGTCAGAGAACCGAGCGGGGATAGTACCTGCGACTAACATCAGCTACACTATTATTAACCTGCAGTTGGAGCGTGTCTGTATCTGCTCTGTAGCTGCGAGGAGTGGGACCGCCTCGTCTTCAAAGTGTAGTCTGGGGACCTGCAGGTGTCCTAGAGAAAGTTCCCAGTTAAGTACAAAAGTTACTTCACTCTTTTTGTGCCTCACTAGTCGTAAGCACAATGTTTATAACTATGTAAAAAACACGTTTTGTCGGTGCCCTCGTTATGCCTCTATATTTGGGATTAAAGGGCAACACAGAGAGTGGGAGAATTAGCAGAGTGCGGGCATCTCATACTTTTCAGTTGTATCCAGCCCCTTTTCGCCCTGCACCTCACTCCTCTACAACATAGGATGTAGGTCAGAAATACAAAGGCATTTCAACATATTTCACCCACTTTTGTATAACCTAGTCTAATTGCATACAAGAGCAATAGACTAGACAGACTGAAATGTTTACTTAAATGTTAGGTAAATCTATAAAACATCATGCACCTTTTTGGTCTTTTAAAGCTGTACAAATAGGCTACAAATTAAGATTAAGTAATTGATGTTTGCCTGGTTATGATCATTGTTATTCGATGTGTTAAGCACAAGCATCATGTATAACAAGTGCTTTAAAGTCAGTGTTGGCCTCTTGCATATGAGTGTTAAAAATAAATCCTTAAAAAATGATATTTGCAGATGTCAAAACGTTTTTATTTTAGCAAGTGAGATAATAAAGACTTGGATGCAGTGGGGTCAAATTTTGCATGTAATTGACTGTATTTCACAGTACATGTCAAATTATATTGGTCTTATTGTGTATGACATAAAGCCAACTATAAAACCGACAAGATTGTTTCTGTGGTTTGCAGAAATCAGAAGTGGATCAAGCTGTTCCGTAGATTTTCCTAGGTACCTGTGGTTTGTAGTCTACTTTAATGGGCTGCAACCTTTTGTTTTGATGGCCAGTGTGGATATGAGGGAGCCCTTCTATTGTCTCAGTGTTATGTTACAAACTGTGTGAACATTCACTGCTACAGTCCTGTGTCCATTGTGGATTTCTGATGTTGAAAATGGATTCTGACCACCCTGTGCGTCAAGAGAAAAACATTATCTATACCACAGCTTAGAGTGTAAAGGCTTAGCTGAATGGTTCTCCTCTTCAGAGCATAGAATAATGGATCTCCTTCGTCTAATTTAGCCCACAGTTTATTTTACTTGCTTGCTCCATTAAAAGATACCGTATCATTAATTGTCTCATTTTTCAATTAGATAGACTAATAGCTTTCAGAATTAAGATCCTAGTATACTAAATTGATATGTATGTAACTTGCTTTCCCTGTTTAACAAAGAAAATCAAATAATTTCATTATTGAATATTAAGAAACATTGTTGGCTGTGTATCTTGTGAAGCTAGCATGCAGGCTTTTTTACCCGTAAGGGCACCAAGTAGGAGCTCTATATGAAACAGATCACAATTGTTCTAGTTTAGAAACTGAGCTATTAAGGTCAAATAATCACAATGTAAATTAAGGCTCACATTTATCAGGGATGTCATAGGTACATCAGTCATTATTGGGCCTGGCAGATAGTATAGGTATCAGGTACTTAGTTAATTTAGTCTCCACTAATGGATAACTTCTCCATAGACCATCTATATGCAAAGATAACTTAAGTTTTTTTAAAGTGGAATAACAGCGGCGGACGTGTGTCAAAAATAGCATGCTATTAACCTCTCTTTCTAAATTTATTGGAGCTCTATAATTAGTGTAGTGAAGAGAGTGAAATATGCTGTAGATGTGGGTCACAGTGAAATGTTCATTACCCAGAGATAATCAGTACAAAGACATATAAAGCACTGGTAAAAGTCCACAGTATTGTTAAAACAGATTGACAATGAAGCCAATTTGTTGTCATCAGCGGTGTGCTGAAATACCTTCTTTTAAAGCTTATTGTCAAACAAAACGGGTGATTAGCTTTTAGATAATGAAATACATGGATAAAATGGAAACATCAACATGTAGAGAACAACAGTCTACACTTCAGCTGCACTCCTGTTCATCATTATATGGTGTTGCACTTGGTGCACATAAGGTTCCACCAGAGGGAGCTTTAAGCAAAGCCTCTCTTGTACACCTGTTCCAACTAGCACTATTACTGATGTGTTTTTTTGTAATTCTTTAACAAACACTGTTCATGGTTAAAATAGGTTAGAGTTGTCTGTTGGCATCCAGGAAGATCTGGTGATATGTGATAAGGCTAGTGTCCAAAAAAGAGGAAAATAGTATCCATAATCTATCATAATCTCACAAAATTAGATGAAAAAAATAGTTATGCAAACATAGTTCAGCTCCTGAATGTTCCAAAATTTTACAGCACCTAGCTCCTCCTTTGTCATTTAGATAGGTAACACATGAGTGATTACACTGATGATGTGTAATGTGTGACTTATGATTTCTCTCATCTCATTAGGAGCCTATCAGAGTCACAGATAACACAAGAGCTAACCCCAATCAACACCAGGGGGTGCAATTATATAAGCGACTTCAATTATGTAGGCATTGTGTGGCAATCTCCAAGTATTTACTTTACAGATTATAGTGGGAGACCAAGAACAAAATGTGATTTGGTATTAATTAGGCTATAAAGCTGGTTCACAGAAAAAAAGAGTCCTATCTGTGTGATAACATTTTTGAACATTTTGCATTTGGACTAATTAGTCCGAATACAAAAGTATAATTACAAAAGTAATTAATCTTGTGTTATCTGTGACTCCGTGTTAATCTATAATTGTGATTTGTGACACATGGTGCTATTAGATGATTTGCACCAACAAAATAGTCAAATTGTTTAATTATATATAACATATTATCTGTGACTGCAAATCACCGTCTTGACTTTTGAGTCCAAGCTGTGACCAAATGACGTCAACGCAGCATATGCATGCATTGATAAGTGTTTGAGAATGTGTGTGCTTGGGTATGCCAGTGAGATGGTTTTATGACAGTGTCATCGCACATGACTAATCATGTGGAACATTGGGCACAGAGGCATGGAACAGAATGGAGAAATGTGATGTGGCCTTAAAAATTTGATATGGATGCTGTGTTCTGAAAAGATGTAAATTTAGCAAGCAGTCCACAGCCAACTCCTCAACAAACAGATGTCAGAGAACGTGCTGGTAATTGTATTATCCCCCATTGGCTCATTCACATACATTAACTCAGTGTTATTTCAACTTGTTCTACCCACTTTTGTGACTACTTGTCATACATTGTGTGTGCATCCTTGAAGTAGAGATAAAGTCTCACCCTGTCTCTTTAACCCGAGTCGACACAGACACTTCATCTTGGCAGTTCAATGGATTGTAAACATAAGAACTTTTCAGGGGGAGGAGATAAATGTCAGTCAAAAATTAGCTGACAGGTTGATAGATATCCCTGACCTTGTTGCCACACACCCGAGTGTCACGTTGAAAGGTTGGCGATCAAGAGAGACTGTTGAGGAGGAAGAGAAAAAAGAGCCCCTACCCGATGCATGCATCCTCAGCTGCACATCATGTTGGGCTTAGTGATACAGCTGTATAGCCAGAACTTCCATCTCTGTAAAACAAAATACCTTGAAGGCCCATACCTGCCCAATATGTTAAGGCTAAGTATTACTGTAAAATAACTGGACGCCACCAATTCATTCCAATGATAGTGCTTCAGGTTGTATTTTCTGGCCCATGAATGAATGAAAATAATATCCTCATATAAACGTAACAATACTAAGAGTCTAAGAGAGAAACACACTGTAACTGTGAGCATGACAATGCTCGTGTGAAAGCTGATGTTTAGCAGTTATAATGTGTACCAAGTCCACCATCTAAATTTAGCATGTTAGCATGCAACTCTTTGCATTAACACTAAACAAAAGTACAGCTAAGGCTGATGGGAATTTCATTTTTCCTGGTTTACCAAATGTTTGACATGGGGGCATGGTTGGCATGTCATTAATCATTAGTTGTCAAGACATTTCACTTGAAATGACAAATGTCAAACACATGGTGGTGCTAAAAGAAAAGTCAGTGAATCGCAGGGGATTAATCATCTGGGAATCATGAATCTAATCTATTCAATTTTGTACGAATTCATCTAGTCAATGTTAAGATACTCTCAGGGTTAGTTGAGGTATTTCAGGCATTTTCAGGTCAACTCAAGTTGACAGAATTAGTTATTACGTGATTACTGTATGTATATACAGTAAAGAGTATGAAAAGAGGCACTGGCCTCGTTGCTCACCATAAACATACTGTAGTGAACACCAAGATCAGTTTAGAGGAGATCGGGAAGTGACAATAATACATTTGGAAACCCACTGCAATGGGAAGGTATAATTAAATAATAATTAAAAATACCTGAGCTGAACATGACACGTCCATCTCACTGTGGAGTGTTAAATACGTCATGTTTTTCTTGTTTTGTAGTTACTCTTTTCAAAAAGGCCAAAATCCAAATCAAGATGCTACAAGACCAAATAAGTTGTCATTGAGTATTTTATTTGCAAATGAAAGAGTAATAACTCAGAAGTCGTAAAAATATACATTTTTTCACTTGTGATATTTACATGGATTGTTTTCATCAAACAAACAAACAAAATAATTCCGTACTGTTTTATAAAACCAAAGAGAAGCCACGGCAGAAAAACACATGAGAGTAAAGAAAACAGAAGTGTCTTACATTTCCATTTAGTGACGCCGCGCTGAGTGTGTCTCCCCCTGACATCGAAACAACGTAGTCAAGAGAAACAGCCAACCACCCAGATCCCACACAGGCCGGTGATGAGCATAGCATACAAATAAAAGTGCAAAGTACATGGATGATAAATACAAAATAAAGAAGAAGACAAAATAAAGCTTCATAAAATTTTCTGTGAATATATTTACAACTGTAGATTTTCTTTTTTTTTCTTCTTTTTTTTTTCTCTATTTTTAGCCGAATACAATTATGTTACATCAAAGCAAAGCATTCCCGTTCGTCTGCTCAATCTCTTATGACATGCAGGTAACGTTGCTTTCCTTCTTGAGGATAACTACAGCCTCTTCCATCTCCTCTCTCAAAAGTAACAATACATCACATTCCCCTATACTGACATACAAGGCCAAACCGCAAAGTCTGAGAATCACTTTGCCCTGCTCGACAGCTTCAATCAAAAATAAAACAGCTTAATAGAACATAAAACATAGTGGCTACATGAGATTCATACTCCTATCATATAACACAGGATAACCATTTTAATGATTTTATGTTTACTGCACCTTTGAGTGTTGATAATAAGACAATATATAGTGCTGATGGATCTTGTTTTAAAGAAGTATATTGGATGTGCTGCTGACACTCTGAGGTTTGTTAAGACTTTCCTCCTCCACTCTCTACCGAACAGACAAAAGCTCCTTAAAATTAATTTGTTGGAAAGTGCGCAAGTTTGTCAGGCCACAAAGCTGCACACATGAGAGGAGAGATGCAACGCGACGGCTCATACACTGGGGAATCTGCCACCTGAGACTTGCAGTTGCTGGAAAGGAGTCAAAAAGCTTGGAGGAATTTAACAGCTGGAAGACTTGCATCCCATCTTCCACCTCCACTGCTACTTTTATCTGCAGTGGAGGGAATTTCAACGGCAAGCGCCTACAGGCCTGGCTCATAATCAATCCTGTTATACCTCTCCTGATTCCCAGTACTACTCTCGCAGATTACCATGGAAGAAAAGTCTTAAAGCATCTGCTATCCAGATTGTAAAGATGCATAGCAGAGTTTGTATTCCGGAGTGCATGTGTGTTTGCATGCATGTGTGTATTTTGTAACAGTAGCTGTTGTATCTGTGTGTGTGTGTGTGTGTGTGTGTGTGTGTATGTGTGTTTGTGTTTGTGTGTCACATGTCTCCTGGGTGATGCAGAGTACTGTGTCTCTTTCTGTGCTGCATTTAGTATCCTGGTTCGATCAGTAAATTGTAAAACCTTCAGACATTCGATCCATCAAATTGATTCTGAAGGAGCAGAAATAAAAAGGACTGGCGTTTGAGCTTTTGTTTGTGCAAACTGTGTGTGTGTGTGTGTGTGTGTGTGTGTGTGTGTGTGGTTTGTGAGCAAAGCATGCAACAGTGAATGTGAATGAAGCACACACCTTGTTTCTTCGGACCTGAATGTGTGTGTATAAATCTGTGACCTGCGTGTGTGTGTGTGTGTGTGTGTGTGTGTGTGTGTGTGTGTGTGTGGTGTGTGTGTGTGGTGTGTGTGTGTGTGTGTGTGTGTGTGTGTGTGTGTGTGTGTGTGTGTGTGTGCCTTTAGATGCCATCGGTACACCCAGGGCCGAGTGCATTCTATGTTAAGAAACAGCAAGAGCACAGAGACAGCATACAAGTGGCCTCCAGAGCTGACAATATTATGAATTATGGACGTGCTTTGTCTCGAGACACCACCCCCACAAAAACATGACTACTGCCTGTGAAGCCAAGGTTAATAGGCATAGAAGTCAGTGAAAACTAAAATAAACACAGCCAGTCTGCAGTCATATCAATTTGGATAGAGGTTACTTTGCCTGACTGGATCCTTCTCTCTCATTAAATGGATAACATGAGAATATGTGGGTGTGGCCCAAGGGCTTATACTGAGTTTACATGCACACACCCACACAGACACACTCACACACATTCACAGACATGCATGCATGCATGCAAGCACGCACACACAGACACACACACTCAGTAGCATCCCTGTTTAAATATGAACTGCTGTCTTTAGTTGAATATAAAAGGCATTTTTTTCCATCTTCCTTTACAGTTAAGTCGCATGTGAAATCCCGCATGTGAAGTCAAACCACATGTGCTTCTCACACAGATGTTGGGTTTCAGAACTTTTGAGGTTGAATTACGTCCTCTTGTGTGAAAGGTTTTACTTCAGTCTGAAGCTTTAGATTTTGAAGTGAAACCAAATTAAATCTACCAGGCTACCGAAGCTACTGGGAAAAGTGCTAGAATGTAGTAACTGAACGAGTCACCAAAACCAAGAAAACTGGCAATCTGCACAAGAGTCAACACTTCAGTTAGCAGCTAGCCAGCTAGCAATACTAGTTTAAATGACAGGATTTGGGTTACATCTGGTTAGTCATAAGGTGAGTCACATCTTCATGTAGAATGAATTTTAAAAAATAGTTTATTTCTGCCTTTGGGATTATATTTATTCACTACAATGTGCCGTTGTAGGAGGGTTCAAATAACTGTATGTGTGTTGACGCCAGTATGCCTGTGTTCACATGCCAGTTACGTTTAGGTACTACATTTTAGCATCTACCTGCTACTGGCCCAGAGAGAATAGTAATATTCAGTTCTAGCTATAATATTAAAGTAATATACTGATAAAGGTATCTTCTGGGAACCAGTAGTGGATCCTAAATTGTTTTGTTTGTCCTGAGAGTCATAAAAACAAATGAAATCATCTTATTTCCAGTATTAGCTTTTATGGGGCTGTTTACAGTATAAACAGCTCCGCAAAAGGTCATTTTGATATGGATGGCACGCCAGATTAAAGGTTAGGGTTCACCAAAATATTTATCATGTGTTGACTATAAATACTTCTGGCAGATACTATTCAAGATCAATGCCCAATTTCTGGTCAAGGGGAAATTTTGACCCACTGGTGGTGCCTCAGGAAATGTCATGAGGTCACCAAAAATCATAAGAATCCCTGGGGGTGGAGGGGGGGGGAGATCAATAAAATCCATTCAACATCTCATTAGAATCAGCCCACTAGTATTTTTTTCTACACTTCAAATATAAAAAATGTCAAAAGGTGACATCAGACTATGGGGCTTAACTTGTTCACACAACATGTGTGCACAAAACCACACACATTTTAAATTCACTTTGGGGTTTCCCATTTGACTCTTTTGTAAGGGGTATATCTCCCCTCACATACCCTTAATTATTAAATTAAATGACATCATGTGCGTATATTTATCTGTATGTACAATATAAAACAAGACTGATTACAGAATGTACAGTACATTGTCCCATGGCATGGGATTGCTTTCTCACCATGGATAATTAACTCTGCTTGGTGCTCCCTAGGCTGCATCTGTTATTACTAGGGCACATTTTAGGAAGTTGTATCTCTCAGTATTTGCTACTGTTGACCCTCAAAGCTGGATGTGAACAGAGACTTAACCACTGGCGTGCTGAAGATAAGGACACAGAAAGAAACCAGAAGAGAAGAGGGATTGCAAAGGCACACTAGATAGGCTACTTTCCCCCTTTTTCAGATACTTTCAATCAAACTGCACTCGGCCTGTCTGAGGATACGACGAAAAGAGAATTGGCTCAGCCCGACCAATAACCAAGCAGGCCCTGGTGATTCAGCGAGACAGCAATCAAGTGCCACTCCATTGTTATGGATCCAGGGAGAGTACTGACAATGATACCATACACAGCCTATACAATTGAAGTCTCTAGAATCATACTCTTCGCTCCCTTCATTCAGACATAGGAATTGTAAAATTGAACGTCAAAGTCAATTCTTTGTGCCTTAGCTTGAATATTGATTCAGTACCTATGGGGAGCAAAAAATAATGGGATCCACCATCTTTGTACATCACACATTCATGGTGACAGATTTTGGTTTTGGTTCAGAAATGTAGCAGGTAAACAAAAGAGTAAAAAAGCAAACAAATAATAACCCATCCTAGGGATTGGTGGCACTTCTTAATATGGATGAATGGACATATAGCTGTCTGTCACCCGTTACAACCTGTTCAGAGAGAAAAAACACAGGAAAACCGAAAAACAATAAAATAAAAACAAGTCCAGCTGGTCTAATAGATTATTATCCCTATATTTAAAGTATTTTACTTGCTATAGGCCTAATACATACTATTTAATTATTCAGGAAAGATATTCAGTACCAGAAAAAGGATATCTGTAGACAAGATGTAGAAGGGGGTATTAACTCCATTGATCTGACTCCACTGTCAATGCTACATCCTTGCACCTGAAGTTTCCCCTGTTGATTGGTAAAGCAGATGAGCTGTTTGTGAGCCAGCTGAGTCAGTCTCAGGAATGCTGTGGTTTCTCATGGGTTCATTATGAGAGCACGAAAAGACCGAGAGCACTGAGGCAGATGATGCACACGCCGCACACTGTGTCTTTTCACATGGATGGGCACAACAGGCCCAGCCCTTGGGAGGAAAAGGGGTTTGTGGTTTCAGAGCAGGTGCTGGAGACAGCAAGTCAGAGGTGCAGGGTGACATGAATCAGAGACGCACCCCACGCACCCC
>NC_045735.1:10501007-10506063 GCF_008692095.1 Etheostoma spectabile | reverse complement strand
AGAGAGAGAGAGAGAGAGAGAGAGAGTGGGAAGAAGCAGGAAGGGGAGAGATTGCATTGATGGAGTGTTTCTTTAAGAACGAGGCCCATCACACTGAGGAGGACTTAACGAGAGTAGCAGGAGCGTGTCTGAGAGAGTGATGGAGTCCCATAGCCCCATGGGATATTTAGTCATCCCTACCAATGACAACCATGTGATATTACCTTTCACCAGACCCATAAATAATGGCTGCTGACGCTGTGTGTTATCATCCAATGAAAACTAATTACACTGAACAGGTGTTGTTTGGTGGAGGTCATTAATTTTAAGGTTTTTGTCTGGGCACGTGCCATCTTGGATGCCAGTTGAACACTAAAGGGGAAACTGAGGTGGAGAGGGTAGCAGTTGGCGGTTTAGAGAATACATAGTAGGGAGAATTGCCCTACTACTAGCTTTTCTGCTATAAACTGTCTCTAGTACTATTTTGAGGTGGATGAGCCTGGTTATGATCCAAGAGGAATGCCAGAATCCACACCATGTGAATGAAGTGTGCCTCAGGACCAAAGTTTTTCTTTGGTACAGAGTGGAGGCTGCCAGACCAGTTCTGAGTATTACAGTTGATTTCTTCCATTTTACACCCAATTCAAGAAAAACACTCAGTTTACACTGACTTCATACATGCAGGTATAATTCACTTGAGTCAGGCTGACATTTCAATGTCAAAGACGTCTTTATCAAATGACATTATCAGCCTGGATTCCCGTGTTTATATAACTCATCCCAACAGAATAGAACTAGAAATCACAGGGCTGTGCTCTGTTTGATTTCCGGGAAGAAAAAAAGAAGTAGTATGCATAATGCGTTCCGTGTCTGTAAATGTTAGTACTGGCACCAGTCTATAAGACAAGAAATGCATGCAAAATCAGTGGCTTAATTGGGACAATCTGAGCCCGTCTGAGTACCCATCAGTAAAGTATTGTAACTGTTAATGATCTAGTGAATCAACGCAGAGAGCTACCAGGAGACAGTCATTGTATAGATTTAGGTGTCAATGTGAAGTTGGGAGGAGGCGAAGGAAAGGCGGCGTACTCAGCAAAACTCCTCCTTGGATAAATGCAGTCTATAAAAATCACTAATATAAAAATGAATCTTCGTAGCGTTCCCCTGCAGAGGGTTTGAATGATGAATCAGCACATCGGTGTATATTTTCCTTACCTATCAATGCCAAGTTTGGCAATTTGCCCAGACTCTTGCCTTTGTCCAGTACTCGCTCCCACTTGTAGTTGATGGGGTCAGAACCATCGCTGGACTTGCAGCTCAGCTTGACATCACTTCCCTCAAGGAGTTTGCCATCCATCCAGCACCTCGGCTTGGAAGGTTTGACTGTAAGAATGCGTGGGAATCAAAAACATTTAAATACAAATGGGCAACATAAAAGCAATTGTTTGTTATTTATCACACATTTGTACATTTAGATGCTTTTTGCTAATAATAGAGCAAGGTAATAGAAAATGTAAACAAAGTTAAGGCAGTAAATACTGCAAGGGTCTTACATGTACTATGTCACTAATATGTGTAGTTTCAAATGAAGTAAAAGTATAGTCTTTATATATTTTGCCTATTATTTTATTTGTAGATATGAAGCGGTCTTTTAATTAGCTGGAGATACAAGACCACAAAGAAATCTGTAGCATATTCCAAACAGGCTTTCTGTATTCGTCATTAAGAGACACATATTACCTAAACTGTGGGCTCTGTGATTATAAGGAAAAGTAGACATTCCCTAATTTGTAACTATTATTGCTATTATAAAATAAAGCTTAAAAGTTCAAGAAAATATTTTATGAGTTCATAAAATCCATCTTCCATTCATTATTGATGGTTAGGTTGATTATATTATTTAGCTCTAAAATGAGCTGAAATATAATTTTACAATGGATTTTCTCTTTATATATAAATAAGTGCTGAAGCATGAGTTATTCCATTTTGTGAAGCCAAGTGAATCAGTCCAAAACCGATGTATCACTTCAAAATAAAACACCATATCAGCATAAGAGCAAAGGCATAAAAGGGAGATAATACGAATACAACTGGCTTGTTAAGTTGCACAAAGTTGAAATATTTATAAACTTCATTAGACTGTGTCTATTTATATCCACTACTGGATGTCATTTACAACTTGGTGAATCGAAAATCACATTGTCATTTCTCTGAGCTGGTGACACATGCAGAAAAAAAAAAATAGACCCATGGATCAATGTGACCCCAAAGCTTGCTGTGGGCGCATGTGGTAATATGTTCTCCACAGGTCAAAGGTTTTGGTCATAGTCCAGTAGCTGGAGGCACAGTACAGTAGAGCTGGTGCCTGCTCAGCCCTGTACAGCTGCTCTTAGATACACGCTTAGAGGCACTGCCAACCTATCAAAGCAGGAAAATAGCACACTGTTTTCTCCCTCACAAGGGATATATTTTTAGATCAGTGGTGGACTAAATTTAAACATCTCTTTTGTGTTTTTGTTACGGTGTCATATTAGCAATGTTAACTTTTGAGTATTTGGCTCTTTGTCAACAAAGTCACACTATAAGTAACTCTGTAATGCTAAAATGTAGAGAGTTGCCGGTACATAAAGCCAGATAGCTTATGTGCTTTTGTCCGTCCAGCCCTCCTTTTCTCCAGACCGTCCCCATCCTTGTGTGCATCTCAAAGCTTTATCAGGGTCAGTTAGGCCTAACTGCAGCAGGAGCAGTTTGAGCCTCAGACAAACATGTACAAATACAAACGCACCTACAAAAACGTACCCACACAGCTATAAAAACACAGACACAAACAAACACACTAGGTCAAAAATATCTGCACATGCAAATCCACACACACTTAGTAACAAGAACAGTTCATGCATCCAGGCGAGCTTGCACATAAACACAAACACAACCAACGGAGGCGCGCATAAACCCTGGCGTGCACACAAATAAATACACTCACACGCTGTCCCATGCCAAGCCAGCTACCAGCTCGGCTGCCAAGCTATTATCTTAGCGTGGGGAGCGAGAGAAAAATGCAAATGTTCGTCTCTCTCAAAATCGAAAGTGTCACCACAAAGCTGAGGGCAATTTGTAAAAAACGACGCACTAACTCACTGAAATGTCTTTATGGAAGAGAGAGGAGAGTGAGCGCAAGAGGATTAACAGACTGTTCCATTAGAAAACCAATAACCGCGGGTTGAACTAATCTCCCATGATGTTTTAATAAATCGCTTACTTTTCTGACATTGAGAACACTTTTGCTCATCCCGCTGGACTTTGTGGATGGCTTTTGTGGTACAGACGCTCCCCTTTTGCTATCTGTCCTTCAGAGTTGGTTAGCTATTTGAGATATGCAGGCAAAGACACATATTACCACTGAGCTAGTTGTTAAGCTAAGCCATTTATAACCATCTGTGTATTGGGCAAATGAGGAAAATAAGGGGATCCAATGTACAATGATGACTTTGCTGTGGCTGATTAAGGCCAACACAGGCTATAGTAACTAGAGCTAAGACATGACTTCCTAAGAAGCTCAACAGTAGCTAGATTGATGACAGTTGTTCAGTGTCATTATAAACTATGAAATTTCATTACAGTATCAAACTTAGAGCAGAGTCTGTTGTCTGTTTCTCATAGATCTCATAGAGGATAGAGGATAATCAATCATGCTCTTCCAGACCCAGTCTTATGTTTCTGGTCTCACCTCATCAACGAATCTATCCAAACGAACCCAAACAGCATGAGCAAAATCAAATCACACTGTCTGAATCAAATTGAATCATTAGGACATTCAGCACGACGGAGGAAATGTGCCAGGCTAATGATCCAGTGATTAGGTCTGTGTGTGTTTGTGTGTCTGTGTGTGTCTGTGTGTGTGTGTGTGAGAGAGAGAGAGAGTGTGTATGTATGTACAAATGGGTTTATGTCTCTTCATAACCTGAGTGTGTGTCTATTACAATGTGTCTGACACTCACCCAGCACAATGAGGTTGACCTGGCTCCAGTGGTACTTTCCCCCAGTCTTGACTTTACAGTGGTATTCCCCGGAGTCAGTCAGCAGCAGGTCACTGATCAGCAGGGAGGCGTCTCCAGCCAGGTACTCACCAGCAAAGGAAAGACGGCTGGCCTCGTTGGCCGTCGCCTCATTGGTGTACACCTGGCCCCCAAAGAAGGTAATGATCTAGATGTATTGAAGAGAAGAAAATTGGAGATTTATTTGAACATTGTTTACTTTGACTAGTCTCCTGAACACAAAACTCTCTTGAGTGGCAAGCTCCTAATGACTCCTTCTACATCAATAAAAGCTTGATCATATCACAGTTATCCCACTGCCACTTAATGTGCCTTACTCTTCCTTTTAGTATAATTTTCCAATTTCCTATTGGACCTGGTAAACTAACAATTGGTGTTAATAATTCCAATTAATGCAACCAATCCCCCAAATAATCATTTCACTTTGACACACTTACTGCAGTACCCTTGATATATTTAAATGGTAGCTTGCCATTAACATTTAAGATAACATAACTCTAATGATGGTGTATGTTCACTTCAAACACATTCACATAGTCCCTCACTGGATAAGCAGTGTGGAGAAAAACAGAATATCCGCAGTCATGGGTAACGTTGTTAACAATCACTTTTTAATTACCCCTTGGGAAATAATATTTTTTACAAATGATTGCATTTGCTGGAATGCCATTATCCTGCCAGTGTTCATTTAGCTGATTATGTGTGAGTGCCGTTATCTTCTTATGCTTTTTCTATGAGTGGAGCTGTCAAATTTACCAAATAAAAACCTATTCTGGTGCTGAGATAAAAGATTAAAATACCCACAGTGGTGTTATGGGAACTTTAGCACTCTGGCTAAAATAAAAGCCTCAAGAACTTGACACATGTTTGACACCCGACAGTTGTCCAAAGTACATATTAACCCAGACTATGTAATAATTAGATTTTGATGATGATTGATGATGATTTTGGTCAGATCTGGATATTAGATATTACTCAAGAGTTACCCTATACACATATATATATACATATATATATATATA
>NC_045735.1:10500625-10500997 GCF_008692095.1 Etheostoma spectabile | reverse complement strand
TATATATATATATATATAAGCTGCCATAACTCTTGAGTGTATTATGCTTTTTTATCAGTGTAGTGTTTGTACAATAAAAAAATGAGCATGTGCATATATAAGCATGTGGGCTAGTTGGGCCGTGTCATGATACAGGGGTCTCTGAATCTCTTAATAGCATTCACAATAAAGAGCTATTGAGTATTGCAGTCTGCAGCATTGCATCAGTAATTTTCAGAAAAATAATAAACACACCAAGTAATAGCAATACAATTACCAAATGGGGAGGTACATTTACACTATGAATAGTTGTGTTTCTGTGAGGGAATAGCGGGAATGTTAATGTATGTATATTTATGTAGACTACATGCGCGCACACACACACACACACAC
>NC_045735.1:10498395-10500615 GCF_008692095.1 Etheostoma spectabile | reverse complement strand
ACACACACACACACACACATTTAAGATCATTTAAAAAAGCCTTCATTTTTTTCCTTCTTCTGTTTTAGTCTTTGTATGGATAATTTCTATATACTGTCCTTGTTTCTCTTTCCTTTTCTCTTTCTTTGCCTCTTTCTCTCTCCATCCACAAACACAAACAAACACAGCTGTCACAGTGGCCTATTACTCAGGGCAAGTGAGAGCCTGCAGATGGGGACTGCTAAATGCCGGTGCCACAGTGCATCAGTGCCTAAGAAACAGGAACACCTGCTGTGATCACAGGTGACGACTGGCCATTTACAAACACACATACATAACCTACAGACAGAAGGCAGCTTTGAAATAAACATGTAGAAACCCACAATGAAGGCAAACAGATATACATTACTGTGCCACAGCTACAGGCTCAGAGCGGCACAGCCCTGGCACCTAAACTAAGTGGGACATATTTTAAAAAGCATCTGCCTATGGGCACACTTCTGCTGCCTTTATGGACTCTGGATAAGTATTACTCAAATACACATTTACTACATTACAAGTGTATGTGTATTTGTGCTTCTGGTTATGTCTGGGTATACTCTGCTTACGGTATATGACACCGATAGAAAGAAATATTGAAAGTGCCAGTTAGTGTAAGAAATTTAAGAGGAATTAAGTCAGTTGGCTTATGGCTGTTAGCATAGTTTGCAATTAAAATGAGGTGGTTGTCCATTCAGTAAAAATTGAAAATACTGTCTGCAGATGTAGAATGTCTCTACCCTCAGAGCTTTTTTGAATGGATAAGGAGTATTTAGACAAAACACTTTGCTCAGTTATTTTTAAATAGTAAAATTGTTTTGTTGACTTGCAAGGTTATTTTCAGATGTACACACATTGGAATCCCTCAGCTGCTGGTGTATCTCCCAAGAAAGATGCCAATTTGTAGAAAAAAAAAGAATTTCATCTTTAAGAAGCTTACTTTCATTGTTTCAATTTTTTTTGGAAAATTAAAATCATTCCAGGTCTGTTCCACTGCTGTCGCTACAGTATTTTAAGTGACTATACTTACGTTGACAGGTCAGCACAGTGAAAACCAGAAGGGCCGGTCTTTTACTTGTGGATGAACTCTGGTGAGATGTCTCGAGCTTCTCTGTGTCCTCAACACATGTATCCTGTACATTTGCTAACAGAGGCTAAATGTTGACAAGATGCTCTTTCCCTCTGAACACGGCCCTCTAGCTGAACAAAAGAATGATTTATTCATTCAGCTGCAGACGCAGTCTCTTTCCTAATCAAATTTTCAGACGTTTGATTTTAATTAATGGCGCCTTCAATGTTATCTTCCCGTTAAATATTCATCGCAACGTGGCAGCACCCTCCGAATCATCAAAGCGTAAGACACTTGTTTTCCCCTTTCTTTCATTCCTAGCCCCTCTGTTTCCCCCTCCACACCCTCCTTCATCACTCGCTGTGCAAACCAAAACATCAGTGCATGAACAAACCACTTCCAAAGAGAAAGGAAATTTCTTTCTTCCGACAGAAAGCCAGTGAGATTTTACGCTCTGTTTGTCATCAGATACTGTGTTCAATTTGGTTGAAGAAAGGCAATGATTCAAAACCAGTGGGACGATACCAAAAACTTCTTAAGAGGCTGTAGACACAAAACCAAGTTAAGGAAATTTACAGAGTTCAGCCAAGTGATGCTATTCTTAAAACTGAACAGTTATGCTGACTACTAGAATCAGCTGCCATCTATTGATTTCATGTTTTGTGTAGTTTCTAAATTTCAGGACACACATCAAAGAAAACCCAAATAGATATCACTGTAAGTGGAGCATTTTTAGAGGATAGCAGAAAATAATATAACATAGGTCATGTACTTGTAAGCATTTTTTAAACCGATTTAAGTAAACAATTTAAAAGACAGAAGATGTAACAAATGCTAAACAATGCTTAGTTGTAATTTAATCTCATGCATGATGTGAAGCCTTGACAACCATTGGGTAAAAACATGTATAATAATGTGCAGAGAAAGCAGGAGCACTTTAGAGTGACAGATATGCAGCATAGACTGTCTTTATTTTATGAGCTGACATTTTTGGAAAAACCTTAGAGCTTAAGGGAGTGTATGTGCCGTTTCACTTCAGTTGTGTATTGGTGAATAAATCTCTAGACAACCTGGAGTCTCTGCTGAGTGTCTGTTCTTTTTATTTGCTTTTATATGTTTGACTGTTTTAACTG
>NC_045735.1:10495849-10498385 GCF_008692095.1 Etheostoma spectabile | reverse complement strand
TAATGTTTAATTTCTTATACTGCAATGTAACTTTTATTTTCATATTTTATTTCAACTGTTTTTAACTGCTCTTTAATGTTTAATTTCTTGTACTACACTGCAACTTTTATTATTTTAATCTTTTTATGTAAAGCACTTTGAATTGCCCTGTCTTTGAAATGTGCTATACAAATAAAGCTGCCTTGCCTTGCCTTTAAGAAAAATACTGCGGTAATGCTGCTCCCTCTGTTAGCTCACGTTAGCTAGATTTAGCGATTTCTAGATAGCTACCAGTTCTTCAGGTTAGTGATAGTTTTGCCACAGAGCTAGCAGCCACGTGACGACAAAGTGACATAATTTAGACCATGGGTCTCAAACTCGCGGCCCGGGGGCCAATTGCGGCCCGCGGGATGATATTTTGTGGCCCCCAACTTGACATCAAAGTTAAGTGTTAGTGCGGCCCGCGCGTTCTGAAACTTTTTGTCATTGCGTTTGTCACTTATGGGCTACCGTAGTCTCGTGACAGCGGCGTAACCGTTGTCAAGCTAGCTAAGTACTCTTTGCGGCAAATGCCTGAGGTTTGACAATGTGATGTCTGTTGTTGTGAAATTCACCAACCATATCAGATCTAGGGGCTTAAAGCACCGGCAGTTCCGCGCCCTGTTTGGAGGAAATAGTTGTTTTTTTTGGAATACTTGATGCGGCCCAGCCAAACCCAGACTCTACTTCCAGCGGCCCCCAAGTAAGTTGAGTTTGAGACCCCTGATTTAGACGGTTTCTCTTTTAGGAGTATTAGTGTTAGAAACAGTGCAGTCACGTGTGTCAAAAAACAACAAATTGAAAATCATGTTCAAGTTGTTCTCGGGTTTGTGCCTTTCATGCTGTAGAAAAAAGGGTCCAAAGTTATAAATACAAAATGAGTTAGGGAACATTCTGGACACCATTGTTCCTTTGTGAAAAGCACTAAAAGTCAAAGTGCCACTGTAACTTTGGGCATTGACTTAATGTTCAACTATTATGGCTTCTGTTGGAAATCAATCAGCATGACTCAAATGGAGGTAAGCTAGAAGATAGATAAAAAGTGTGTGAAAGAGATAGAGAGGGAAAGCAGGAAGAGGGAAAGATGTACTGTATGTCAGGTAATTAAAAAATATAGCAGTAGTCGACAGAGGTCTGCGTTTTAGCGTTTTAGCACAAATGGTCCCATTGCCATTTTAAAAGTTCTATAGCAAAGGAAAGAAGAAACCTAGAAACCCCAGGGTTCAAAGCCATCAAAAAATGTGTTTCTGTTCTACCTGTAGCATGAAAACACTTTTACTGTACTCTTATTTCTGAAGACTGTTGGCAATGACCAGTTAAAGAAGCATAAGATATTGCTTAAGCTTTACTTTGCAGTAGCATGCAATAAGACAAAGATACAATACAATACAAGTCATGATACAGTGAAATTATAACATCCAAAGGGCTGATTTCAATTATTGTGTTAATAACACACAAAAGCACAAAGAAAAGAGAATCTCATCTCACCACTTTTTGTCTGGAGTTTGGTTTCTGCAGTAGCCACTCTATGTCGAGAGAGTTGGACGACGGGAACTGGTGGTGGCATGGTAAGGTGGCATTGTCCCCGACAACCTTCTTCATCTCCGTCTGGGCACCCACTGACAACAGGCTGAATAGAACTGAGGAAGAGGAGGAGGTAGGGGATAGGGGGAATATGTCAGCTGGCGACACTTGCTAAATCCAAACTTGAGACAAGAGGCAGATGCTGCAGATACGACGCAAAACCATGCCGATGGAGGAAATGGATACAGAAGCCGTAACAAGAGACAAGAGTATGACCCAGAATGCCAATCACTATCTGACAGATGTTGAGATACGTCATACCCCGACACTAAAGAGAGAGAATTCTTCTTGTTTTTTATTATTATTATTATTATTTTGATTATTTTTTTTTACAGGAAAGAGAGTTTGCCATAGGAGCTCAGAGAGGAGTATAAAGATGATCTTTTTTGTTAACCCCCTTTTGACAAGGGCAATCAAAGAGCACATTCTCACAGCAAGAGCTGTGGGGAATTGTGGTGTGGGAAGGAAAGGTACAAAGCTTTTAACTACTAAGGAGCTACGCTGCCTGCACATGGACAGGTCTGGTGTAAAACTGAAGACATACATATTGACTCTTGACGTACTAAAATTTGCCAAACTAGTCGTAGTCACATTCCTATTATTACATGTGACAAAGTAGACCAACAGATTTGACACTATCCACAGACGGAACATGCAATCATAGTAACACACATTCCAAAATATTCCACAGCCCCCTCAGGGGAGAACTTGCAGTAGAAAGTGGCAATAAGGATGATTGTGTGCACAAGCCAGTGATTTTGGGCACCGGCCAGACTGTCAGTGGCTGTGTCTCCATGGGGGAGCAGCGAGGCTAATTTATTGGAGGATGCTGGACAGCCCGGCGGGCTTGAGTGGAATTAGCCAGAGGCGTCAAAGGGGATTGCTGGAAGCTAAGTGTGTCTGTGTGTGCCTGTGTGTGTGTGTGTGTGTGTGT
>NC_045735.1:10491192-10495839 GCF_008692095.1 Etheostoma spectabile | reverse complement strand
GTGTGTGTGTGTGTGTGTGTGTGTGTGTATGTGTGTGTCCAGAAACTGTGGAGAAATTCAACTCCCTCCACCTGGTAGAAAGACTGTACGATACTGCAGAGCACCATTTAGCTTACACACTCAAATGTGACAGATATTTTTGGCTCTACAACATTTAACTTAACTACCTGCCTTCAATTTAAATACCAAACGAGCCGATAGCTTCTGGGGATTATGAGCACTTAAAATAAAGTTATCTAGCCAGCAGTCTCTCATTTGGAGTCATGCAGGAATGTACAGGTTGTGTAAATATTGTTACATCCCCTTTTCATTATGCTGCTTAATAGCTCAGAGGTTCAATATTTCGTCATGTTTGCACAGAATAAATAAACATTGTGGTGCAGGACACGCATTTAAAGAAAAAACTATGTACATTCACAGGTGTTGTGTCTGCGGTGGAGTAATTCAACCCAGAGCCCTTTGAAAGAATTCCTTTGTTCTCAACAGACACAATTGCATGCAGTCAAATGTTCCACAGGAGGCCAAATGCATGAGCACTCACTGGGCGCCTGTCCACAAGTTCACTGGCCCACCCTCACAGGAGCCAACACCCTTTCCCATAAGTGATCTCTGGGCCAATGAAAATGTCAGCTGTGTGCTGTGAAACCAATGAGTCAGTGCTGACGCAGGACACAGAGGAGTAGCCTCACACAAACCACTTCTTCAAAGGGAGCTTCAGTCGGATGTGCAGTTCTTCACGTTTTGTTTAAGCTCTGTCTCTACTTTTTGAGTCTTCAGCTATATGCCTGAGCTCCGGGCTACTCACTGTCAATCAAGTTTAAGGTTTCCAATTGGCAATCACCTCTTCGACAGAGAGAGGGCACCTCACGGTTAAATGTTTGTGAGACCATTTGGCAGCCTAGGACTGACAGGGCACATTTCTGAGGTCCTTCTGCTTTGTTGGACCACCTGCTCAGTTCAAGTCATTTATCAGCAGAAAAATAAGGGCCACCCCTCCTCCAAAACCCTGAAGGTATCCCCATTTATGACTTTTTAATGCAGGATTTGCATGGTCATTCATCTTGTGGGCTCCCCACCAATTTTAGTTTGGATGTCAGAAGAAAGAGAGAGAGAGCAAGAGAGCTTTGCAATGAAAGGAATATTCAAGAGGGAGATTTGTCAGACCGTGTTTGTGTGTGTGTGTGTGTGTGTGTGTGTGTGTGTGTGTTTGTGTGTGTGTGTGTGTGTGTGTGCGCGTGCAATTGGTTGGACCTAATGGTGCACATTAATACTTGATGGTGGTATAGGGGTCTGCGGGGAGTCCTGTGCCCACTGTCTCTCCCCTCAGCTCCTCAGGGTAACCTCTGCTAAACCCATCAGCAGCCGCGGGCTGAACCCAGCACTGTGTAGCAGGCCTGATAAGAGCTCCCCGCTTCTTTTCTCACCTCCCACATCCTACTTAACTGCCCACCACTTCAACTGTAGGTTTACCTAAAAGATAGATAGGGCCAGGGTGGCTGCTGAAAGCGGGCCATTGCAATCTTTTTCCACACAAAGAATAAAACTTTCCACGCGCCAACTTTAAATTGACCTCCAATCAATGATGGGGTCTGGTGTCAGAAAAGTGCTTCTTTGCCCAACAATGAGGATTTAAGTATCGTCATAGAAAATAGCAAAATGTGCTGTATCTGTGACGGAAAGAAAATTATAGGTTAGGTTTTTCCAGAAAGAGTTGGCAGACAATCAAAATGGGTATTGGTTGGTATATAGTTGCTGCTCCCCACTTTGCCCCTGATTTATGGTCTTGCAGAGGGGTTTTTGTGCTGTGGAATGGATGACACAGTGCTCCCAAAATAAGCTTGCTTTGATGTGCGTTTGCATTTGGATTGGCCTCATTTACCGTGTGCACAGCTGGAATGGTTGGACTGCAAGACCTCATCATTTGTGTCAACATCAACTATGAGACACAACAGAATTCATTGTTGTGGCAGCTATGCACACAAAGTATGAAAAAGTGTTTGGTCAGTCAAGTTTGGGTTTATGACCTTGGATTTGAATTTGCAGTAAGTTGACCTAGACAGAAAAAAAACTGAAATAACATTCCTGGTTACAGTGCTGTGCATGCATTTGCATGTCTTTATAAGATTTTTTTGTTTAGGACATGGGAAAGGCCATCCAAATAAACAGGGTCATCTAGGGAGAGATAAATGTAGAGAGAACTTGTGATATGATAGCTGGAGCCATACCCCAGGCCATGTCCTCCATCCCTCCTTCTCTATCATTGGGTCTGCTTTTCTCAGCTCTGTTTGGCTAAGCTTCATGCTTTCATTTGTGGTGAGGTTCAATCTTTACCCACAAAAAGAAAGAAACGAAGCATATCATAATTAACAAAAGAAAGCTGAAGCTAACACCAGAGGTTAGAGAGAGTATGCAAGAGAGAGAGAGAGAGAGAGAGAGACAGAGAGACAGAGAGACAGAGAGACAGAGAGACAGAGAGACAGAGAGACAGAGTGAGAGCAAAGACAGACACATTTGACAAAGAGAGATTAAGAGGCTATGATGAAATATGGAGGAACCCATTTCCATGAAAAGGCCCTAGGGGGAGTTGTGCTCCAGTAAATCCGCCTTACAGAGCCCTCCAATCTTGTTAAAGTGTGGCCAGTGAGACGGACAGACAGACAAACAAGGCAGGCATGGATCTTTCACACTGCCCAAAGTCAAGGCCCATATCCCCTCAGTCAGCACATTGGCCCGGCTGGGGCCTTTGCTATGTCCAAAGCTTGTGACCTCTGGTACTGAAACACAGCAGATCAGAAATGGGGAGGGGGACAGAGGGAGATTGAGGGGTGAGAGGAATGAAAGGATGGCGAAAAATTGGTTGGGGGAGGGGTGGAGGGATGGTACAATGCCTTATTTTGAGCCCTTACTGTAAGTCACTGGTGTGGTGGATGGATTATACCATCACAAAGGTGGTTTTAGACACAGGTTAGCAGATGCACAGTGTGAGAAAAAGACTGGAGGTATCACGGTTTTGACTTGGCTGACATGTTCCTATTGTGTACACTAACACTGTTTTTTGTGTTCTGGTACAGAATTCATTTGCACCCATCTACATTTTCTGTACATGCGGGACTGCTGATGTGTATGATGTATACTATATGTAAACACATGCTGCCTATCTACATAACAGAGATGCGATGGACTATCTTTTGCAGACAGCAAAATAGTGCCTCAGCACACAAACCTTTTCATTTAGCCATACTCATCAGGCTTGCAGACTCAAGTCACATTTGAACAACGTGTACAGTCTCACTATAACAGGAAAAAGTAGCAATCATCTCCCAACCCTGTAAATCTGTAAAACTGTGCATCTTCTGTCAATTACAGGCTAATCATCATTGCAGAAAAAGGGGGGGCTATGACGTTTTGGTTATGACCTCCAAATATATTCTCTAAAAAAAAAATAGGACTTGATGTATGTAACTAGCTAAATCTGACATGGCATATATAAATACAATTCCTCCATTGTTATTGCTGACATAAAGCTACTTTTTAGCTGAGTTGGAGACATACTGAGAGGGGCATAGGGCTGATGAGACAACATTGAAATACTCACAGCTCAGCGTGTTGTTTAAAAGGCTGTGTCTGCCTCCACCAATAGTACAGCAATCTTGTGTGACCTGAATTGGCTATCCAAACGCCAAACATATATGCTATAAATACCGCCAATGTGGCACAGAGATTCACAGATAGTAGGTTACTTCTTGCCCTTTCATCTTTCTTGATATCTTTGATGATTTTGAGACATACTTGCTTGAAACACCGATAAAATCTTTAGATGTCTTAGCAGACAAGAAGCCGCCTCCAGTTGTTAGCGCAAACTGAGTGCCTACAAAAACAACCCCCATGCACACTCTGTGAGAGAGTCCTTTATTCATACAGCCATCGCTCCCTTTTTAATTACAGCTTCTTAAAGGGTAAGTCTCTTTAAATGTACCAAGTCATCATGCCCTATTAAAACACATGTTTTGCATGTGGCCCTCTACACTAGTCTCCGTGTACTTTCAAGGCCAAACTCATGAATATATGGCTCCTGTTAAAATCAAAGGGGCTGTTTTTTCCCTGACTGGAGGCTGACTCTTTGAAGGGACACAATCCCATAATCCTCCTACCCTCACACCCAGCGACTGACACTCCCTTCTGCTGACTTAAAGCTTTTGTTGGTAACACTTTACAATGAGGTATTAGGAGTCATTACCAAGGAATGAGTAAGGAACAAATAAGAGCTAACTGCTAATTACCAGTAGCTTACAAGTAGTTCCGGAATACAGAGATGGGAAGTAACGAAGTACAAATATTTTGTTACTGTACTCAAGTAGTTTTTTTAGATATTTTTAATTTACTTTATTTATTTTTTGGCGACTTTTAACTTTTACTCCTTACATTTTAACACGAATATCGGTACTTATTGCTACTCCTTACATTTTACAAAATTGGCTCGTTACTGTAGTTTTGTACAAAAGGTTGTATATCAGGTGTGATTGTGAGTGCATATCGGAGAATAGCGCGGACACGTGCCTCATACCGGGAGCGGGTGCACACGCCACATGGAGAAGGAAGTGAGAGAAAAGAAAGAGACTAGTTGTCCGGAGGATAATCAGTTGAGAT
>NC_045735.1:10490974-10491182 GCF_008692095.1 Etheostoma spectabile | reverse complement strand
TCTTTGAGAACTGTAAGTCATATAACTGATGTTGTCAGGCTGTTGTTCTATTGGTCTGTAGTTCTGGCAAATTTAAAAGTTAGCTTGTTTGTGTTCTCCACCTGTCACCTAGGTTACACCTGGCTGTTGATTCGATATAATAGTGATTGTTGAACGTCCTAGCTCATTAAGATAATGTTCTGTAATTAATGGTGGGTTTATTGTTATT
>NC_045735.1:10490658-10490964 GCF_008692095.1 Etheostoma spectabile | reverse complement strand
ATATATGATTCCTATGCATTGTGTATGCTAGCCTTTACAATGTTATTCATTTCTTTTATTACCACACAAACAGCCATAGCAGAGATACCCACGCCAATGTTAGTACTGATGCTTGACTGTAATAAAGCATCAACAGAGAGAAGTTGTCTCCGTCCGTGGTTTAACAGACACACCTGGGCCAAAGATGGAAACCAGAATCAGCTTTAAATACAGTCCTAATCTAGTCCTCACAAAGTTTAAAATAGTTTCACTGGAGTTAGTTATTATTTTTGCGTCATCAATACCAAATTGAAGTCTGTGTATATT
>NC_045735.1:10490297-10490648 GCF_008692095.1 Etheostoma spectabile | reverse complement strand
TTAGATTCAATCAAAATCCCACTTGAATTCATATCTTGCTATTCAGTCAGAATCTTATTAACCTGGAGTCTCTGTCACAATAAATAGGCTATATGTTTTAGGCCTATTGGCAGACAGCCATTTAAAATGTAGCCAATGGCATGAAGAGCCTTTTTTCCATGTCCACTGTAGTTTCTCAGCGTGCTCTCTAGTAACATCTGTCTGGTCCAGGTAGCTTTGTCATTCGCAATGCTACTTTTACTTTTATACTTTAAGTAAATTTCCAAGCCTGTACATTGTTACTTTTACTTTGAGTAAAGAAGTTAAATCAGTATTTCTACTTTTACCAGAGTATTTTTTAACACAATTATC
>NC_045735.1:10490107-10490287 GCF_008692095.1 Etheostoma spectabile | reverse complement strand
CTTGAGTACGGGAAGTGAGTACTTTTGCCATCTCTGCCGGAATAACTCCTTCCCCTTTCCCTATTGCTTCAATATTCCTGTTTTTGTGCAATGTTTTTGTGTCACATGAGAATTGTTACAATAAATGTGTCACTGCTTCCCATATATATATATATATATATATATATATATATATATATA
>NC_045735.1:10489001-10490097 GCF_008692095.1 Etheostoma spectabile | reverse complement strand
ATATATATATATATATATATATATATATATATATATAGTAAAACATGTAATGTCGGTGATCAAGTGGTAATGATAAATTCCTTATGAGAACTCATTATGAAGCACCATTTTACTTGACCGAATGCTGAACTAGTAAAGTACCTATTACTATGTACAGTACATCAGAATAAAATGATGGTTACTTATTGATTATTTTCATTTCAGCTTCAGCTGTCACCCTTTTATTTCTATTACTCGTAGCACCATGAGGGCTACTTCAGGAGTGAGTCATCTGGAGCTTGAAAACATTTAAAAGTGAGGGCCATCCTGTTCATATTCATCTTTGAAGAAAGGTTTTTTAAGAAGTCTGGATGTAGCAGTAGTGGATGGGTTTGAGGAAGAAAAGAAGGAATGAAATTATTGCCACCATAATCACTTGAATCTGCGCGGGGAAGGCCGATGGGAAAAGAGAGGGAGGACCATTGGCAATAGGGAAAAGGGAGATAAAATACCACTGAGGTCTGAATAATGTAAGGCCGTGTGGTAAGTGTTCACTTTGTGTCGCTCTTAATGCCTTCATTAGCATCCCTTTCATGGCCTCGTCATTGCTGCCACGCCGAGTGATAGAGGACACCATCACACTGACAGATCCTCAAAATAGATCCAAAATTAGTTTCATGACGAGCACTTTTAATTCCTCCAAAGTATTCTGCATTTTCTTTCAGCAAAATAAGGAAGTAGGGAGGAGATGGGGAAAAAAGCTAATTACACTGTTCCCCAAGGGAGGGAGAGTCACTGAAACCTGCTTACAGTGCTATACACATCTCATCAACGCTGCATCTGGTGCCTTCACCCACACTCACGGGTGTAGCAGTCCAAGATGCTACGGCTACTCCATAAATCTTCTGGTTTTAGCCTGAAACAGTCGAAAGAGCACAGAGCTTCTCATAAAGGGCTACATCTTGGCTCAAAGTCTTTCATTTTCATGCAACACTTTCACCAACCAGCACGACAAACGCTGCTTGCGCTCACCATCTTTATACAAGTTAACTGTGCTGGGCAAGGGTTGGTATCTTTACAAAAACTCCAAAGATTAACACACACACACACACACACA
>NC_045735.1:10482751-10488991 GCF_008692095.1 Etheostoma spectabile | reverse complement strand
CACACACACACACACACACACATATCCAAAAAAAACACTGAGGCACTACACATTATTTTGAGCAATCTATGTTTTGATTCTTTCCACTTATGTGGCTTTTGAAAAATAAATAAATAAAACACCGCTAGTCACGTGACCAAGTGGAAAGAGTGAAGAGCAGGATCCTTAGAACTTCTGTCTCTCTCACAAAGAAAGCAGTGATTGTCATTGGCTGAAAGTTTTTTTTAACTTTAAAAACCAATTCATCATTTTGTAAAGGATTGTCCCCATTTAAAATGGTAATTACTGCAATGCATCTTAGAGACTTCAGCCTGACTTGCAGAATAATCTGCAGAAGCTTGTGTTGTGTTAAACCATACAGGGTTAGATTCGGCTTCAGAAAACCCCATTCAAGACATTTTTCCTCCATTTAATGTGTTCAGACTGAACAAGGTCCAAATGTCAAATGGTCTGTTTTGCACCAGATAACACGCTTCAGTTAAATGGGGCTTGGACAGTGACCTCTCTATTTTGCTACAGCAACGGATCCTCCCAACATCTGGCAAAGCCTAAGTAGACCAACATGTGTGCACACTCACTTTGTTCTGCATGAGTGTCTCCAAATCTGAGACTATAGAGAAGCATACAGCAAAGCGAGGCGAAAGTTACGTCTAGAAACTTATCACCAAGGTAACTGAAGCTGTGTGAGTGTTTGTGTAAAGGGCACATTCTTCCTGCAGCACATGCAAACAACCCTAAATAAACCTTCTGTCCACCACAGACAAAATACATTTTAATAGAGGACAGAGGAGAGTGCATCCTCCCTTCTGACATATTAAGCCATGCACAAAGAGAGCTTCATTCACATGCTAGTGAAAATGAGTCTCAACAGAAAGCTGAGATTTATTTTCACTAGCATGTGTCGAAGACTGAAGAGAAAACAATTGCTTGGTTAAAAGTGATAAGTCAGCAATTTGGGCTATTAAAAGAAAACAACTCTAAATCCGGTTCGAGAAATTATATTTGCCTACAAAAGATATCAAATTTGGTTTTCCTCACAAAGAAAACTTTCTTTCCATTCCTGCACAGAACATTGTTTTCCTATTCCTACTTATTCAACAGGTTTTGGCCCAGGGCTGAGTTTATTTCTTGGTCTGTGTAGCTTTACTGTATTTTTGTTGGCAGTACTTTGTGAATAAGAGCGGAAAATATTTATCACAGAGATCTCCAATACATGTACTGACACCACAGTGAAAGGCTGTTCTTTGCTGAGTTCAATTTTTGTTTGACCCTGAATGCTTGACAGATGGTGCAGAGAGAAACAGGATGAGCAGTATTCATTAAAACACTGTACAAGACAGGTTTGCCTGCTGCTGATCAACTTAAAGCTCTCCTGTTGGGCATTGGTACGGTATGATATCATATCTAAGCACTGCTGCAGTTTGGACAGATTGACTAGCTTTGATATAAACAGCCATAATGCACACAGTTTACACATAAACAACCTTCTCCTCCTGCCTCTTTGCCCGGCACATCATGCAACACACAGTTGGCACAGTTCTGTTCCCGCGGACACAAAATGCTCCTCAATTTCCCATGTTATTTATGTGGACTAATCTCAATTCCTGGCTGGCAAGCTCGTGAACAAACTCCTCTCACATTGTTTGAGTGGCTGGACATGGGCACTGACCTCAGCGGATCAATACTTAATACACTTTTGTGCTACCAAGTACATTTTGCTGCAATCTGCAATTTTTTTTATGTCCATTAGGTTGAAAATAGAGCTGACTGGTGTATGACCACAGGAAGTGGAATGTACCGCGGTCGCCCAGGCTACCTCTGATGATGGATGCTTCACAATAGTGCAAAACTGATGAAAACTTAAATACTATCTACCTCATGCACTATAAAGTACTAAACCCCTGATTTTTATTAAATGCAATTCAATACCCTCAATGGTGTTTCAAAGAAGCCTTTAACAACATGTGGGAAAACAATATAAGCCACGGTGGAAGATATGGTGAAGTTTGGTTGCACGTGACGAACAAGTGGAATGGGAGGAAAACAAACCCAGAGCTAGTGCTATATTTGGAGCAGCAGTACAGCTCAGCTTTAGAAGCATTGTAAGATAGCCCCAATCTGGATATGTAAGCACTACATTTTGGGAGCTCATAGTTAGGAGAGTGTGGGGATTCTGGACACTCCTCATATTCTTCTCCTACTCTTCCTCGCCTCTCTGCACACACAGATTAAATTACATTATTTAGGTCACCGAGATTATTTGTCACTGTCCAAAGTTCACCTGGGGTTAGACAACGAAGCCTCTCTTAGCAAAGACGCTAATTTACTTCGCTGGGTCCACGGGAAAATAGGAACTGAACACAACAGAACAGCTCCCATGTTGTACATTTCACCGGCTAATTGAAAACAGACGGGACGCTAACTCCCTCTCTCCATCCGCCCAGCTCTAGCGTGCTGCATAACTGACATATTAGTGCTGTCGCCAGTCCTGTGGTATGCATCTGACGTATCACTTTACAGCACTTGATCGATTAAGCAGAAAATAACAAAGCAGGGGACGCCTTATACCCAAACGAGAGGCTGATATTGTTACAGCTGCTCAAGCTCCAGCTGCATCTGCAAAGGACAAAGAGGTAACCTATCCATCCAAGCCTGTGACTAGGAAGGACACGTCGATGGCTGCCATTTCCCCAGAGGTAAGCAGATGCCACATCTGTTTTGGCAGCTGTATACTGATAGGTGTTGACTTGTGGAGTGGCTGACAGAGGTAGAGTGGTGGCTGCACGATGGCCAGGCAGGTCAACAGGGGCTGCAAGGCTTCCAGGAACGGCCTCACTTAGGCTCATTTAGGAAAGTTAATGGACCAACATACCATCTGTCCTTATGATTAGCTAGGCCAATTCATACAGGACACTAACCTTTTCACCTGCACACAAACATACATAAAACACACCAAGTGGAACAAAAACAGAGCAAGTGTCCACTGTATTTTATGTCCCTCTGGGATATGGTTTTAATAAAAATAGTATACTCTATACATCATGTACGTGAAATGCATTTATCTTGACAAATCAAGCAAAAGACATATTCACTTTTAAAAGCCAGTGAAGAAAAGTGTAAGTGTTTTCTTTTGTTCATTTCAGAAGACCACACAAAAGCATTAACCCCATTGCAACGTTTTTTAAGTAACCAGTATGTAAGTCCTTGTCCCTTAACAGTGATACAAGAAAGACACACAGACACACTCCTTCAAATAAATACGCCTGCCCTTTGTGCTGCTCAGCACCTCTTCTTCCCACCACCCCCAATGTCTAGAAAAGGAATGCCCACGCGGCCACATCCGAGGGCGGAGAGAAGATTGAAACCAGATGAATGGAGCTCGGGTACAGCCTGTTCACCAGGCCCATATTTCACTCCCCAAAGCCTGATTAAAACGAGGTGCGGCACTAGCTGGGCCAAGGCAGCTTATTCCAGCTCGGAGAAGGACATTTTCTTGCAGCGACACTCTGGGCGAGGAGGAAACGGGGCGAAGGTTATAACTAAAGTCTTTGCAATTGGTTTGCGATGCCCCTGTAGAGCTTTCTTTGATAAAGCATAGAAAGTTCGTAAATCCACAAATAAAATAAATCCACAGTCCTGAATATAATTAAATTAGATTCTGCCTGAAAACAAAGAGGAATCTGTCACCCTGCATTGTGTTATTTTTGTGGGTTAGGGTTAGTGGGAGGGTACAGCGGCTGAGGAGGTATAAAGTAGGCCAGTGGCGTGGAAACTGTTAACTGATGTGCCAAATGAAATGAGGGCAAACTGCAAGAATAGTGGAACAAGAATTATTAGCATCATCCAGAAGTTATATATAAAATGTGATATGGATCACAGTGAAAACAAAAGCCATGATGCTGTGTAGACATTGGAATTTTGTAGACACAAATCCAATATATGATTCCATTCTGCTTAAATTATAGCTACATTACTATACCTTTTTAGATTTGTACAATAGTTGAACTTTTCTGGTGCCAAAAATAACCTTGGAGAATAATGCTCAATTGAATAATGGCCCTTTAAGAATGTAAAGCGTATTAGGGGTCCTATAAAACCATGCAACAAATTTAGTGTATATTTTAGGATGGAGTGTACATGTCTAGAACAAATACTGAATACTGAGAGGATATGACTCTGTTTTCAAGATCTCTGAGGCATAATGTTCATGCTTGCGTCCACAGACATTACAGTCAACGTTGAGCAATATTGCAAACTTTGGACAGAAATTCACTGGGACTAAGAGGAAAGGAAAAAAAAACACAGCTAAACATGGCACGTGTTGTTTCCTCCTGCCCTGACCAGTTAGCGTGCTCCCCCACTGAGTGTGTCTTTACGCTGGAGGTCATGTCATTATGTGCATGTGTGTGGGTAGACGGAGGAAAAGGGTGTTGTTTGCATTCTTTATGGGAAAATGTGTACAGCGAGACCGCAAGGGAGAGAGACAGAAAGGTGTGTGTCTGTGTCTGTGTGTGGAGCATAATACGTGTGAGTGTGACTGACTGATTAGCGGCCCGTTTTCATCGACTGTCTGCAGTTGACTCTTCCGAGATAGCGAGGCAGAGTGGGAGAATTTCGTACTATTTTCCAGCGCTGGCTGCTCTCTCTTTCCTTTCAATGCAGCTGGTCAGCCACACTCGCCACTTGATGCCAAACACGCTCCCCTCTATCCCCTTGACATTTGAGCTATGTTACCGCTGAGAGAGTTGTGGCTCGCCTGCCTGCCGCCTGTCTGTACACATGAGTAAATAAGGCCCAGCTCATTTCATTTGGTCATAATGTTTAATCTACATTTGCTTGGTCAACGAGAGGTTAATCACATTACCTTTTGCTAAATGGCATGCTTGGGCATCCTCTGACAAGGCGGAGGCTAGACACAAGTTAATTAAAAGAGCAATTAAAAGAAGACAGTGAGTCCCACTGAACAGCGATAATATGTTGCCGTGACACCAGCACAGAAATGTTGAATAACACTGTTCTATGGTAGTTTATCACAAATAACAAACCACTTTTCATTACAAACAAATGAGACTAGTAATGATGGAACAATAGACACCCTGGCACGAGATTAGCTTGTTTTGTGGTTGAACATGTGCTTCAAACTAACCTTTTAACACTGTTTGTGGTTTACCTACTGTGAGGCGCCTTATTAAAAGCAAGCCTCACCACAATACACACGCACACTATTACAGGAGTTAATCAACTCCAACAGGATGTTACAAATCTGACATGCCATAAGTTAAGACTGAATCACAGGAGACTTAGATGCTGTCAATGAGGTTAACACATTACAATAGTGCTGTGAATTGGAATCTACCTGGAATGCTCGGTAAAACACTAGTTTGAAGCATGAAACATTTGAAAATGTAAAGTAATGTTGGAGTCAAGAAATAAATCAAGAAATCAGAAGAAATTAAAAAGAACAAGGAACTATTTTGTTGTTTGTTTTACATAATTTAGTATGATTTACAAAATCTGTACTTTTTCAGTCACTTATACTTAAAAGTGATTGAAGTATTAGGCGTATATGTGTTTATGAGATTCACAACAATATGGCCAAAGGAAGTTTAAAGCTGTAAAAGTGTGTCAAGAAAAAGACACTCAACCTTCCTCATCATTTACTGGTAAAAACATTTTATATTACGACCTCCAATCCATTATTGCCATAAGGCAGGCAGTATACTGGTAGTTGAAAATATGACAGACACCCATGAATTTATGCTAAACCTACACTATTAACATCTTCATAGAATTTTTAATATTACACAACATGACGCAGGATTTATGTCATAAAGATTTACGTCATCCTGAAATGTGTAATCTGACTTTACAAGAATTCTCCCTCTATGTCTCTGTGAGGGCCATTAGGCACTTTTCAGTGTTCAGTGTCCTGTTAGCGTACAGCAAAGCGAGGGAGCTGGGGAAGTAGCCTGCTAGCTGCCTGCCCCGTGGGTAACACTACTACTACCGGCTCCAACCTCCCTACAGATGAATCATAAACAAGTCCCTTGGCCCCTTTGACTTAATCCCCTGTGACATCGCCATGGGGGCATGGAGAAAGAGGGAGCACAGAGAAAGGATAACATGCCCTGTGCTCAACTTTTAAGTGAATTAAACATTAAGATGAATGCATATGAGGTGTGTCTGAGGATATGTCATTGAGTTGAAGTACTAATATTACAGATGATAGCATAGGGGAGG
>NC_045735.1:10478523-10482741 GCF_008692095.1 Etheostoma spectabile | reverse complement strand
GCAAAGGGACATTAATTTTTGCTTAGAAGTAGCAGTCACTTTATCTTAGGCTCTACCTTTGAGCTCCCTCTTTTTCTGCACGTGTGTGTTATGCTAATTCATGTCCCACAGTCCTTTCATTTAAATTTGGCCACAAAGCTTAAGCTTGGGTAGTTTACAGAGTGTGGCAGCTAAATATATAATCAACATCATGCTCCTTTTAGGCATGAGAAAGCGTACCCAGGAGGCAGCAATAAATGGATTTATTTTAGGAACCAGAATGTAGAATCTTAGTTAGGGCCAGACATGCTAAGTGCTTTGTCCCTTATGCATCAGCCCTTGGGCAGTATTTCCTTCCTAATTAAAAAAAGAACAAGGTGCAGGCGCAAAACAGTGTAGGCAGTGTGCCGTAACAGAGGTGGCAGCAGCCTGGCCCGGTGGTGTGTTTTTTTCTCTCTAAAAGTTTGGGATATGATTCTCAATTTGCCTTACTCTGCTGGTTGTGCTGATGCAAGGAACTTTTGTCTTGAGATTAATGAAAGACGTTTGGCTCTTTGACATTTTGGATTCCACACAAAGGTTAAAAACAACCCCTGAACAGTGACAGCTTTATGAGGCGTTCCACTGCAGAGGTTCTGCTCGCTCGGGGAAGCAATTCTTTTATCCTACACCTTCCCTACCATTTTTACTGACGCAACAAATAGATGAAAAAAATAATCCGTTTTTCAAACTATTCTCTCCAAATATCTCCGGCGACTAATTTGATTTCAGTCTGCAAAATTAAACCCATTAACATGTTTTTTTCTCACTCTTTCTAACCGGTGTGTACATATGTGTCCATGTGTTGAATATTCCAACACGCTGACACTAATACCAAACAATCTGGTTAATGTGTGTATGTCAGAAGAAGGCCTTAGCGTAACAACACAATGAATATTCCATGGGTATGCTAGCACAGTTATTATTATCTGGAGTTGTGGTTCAGGACGCCAGGAGGAGATTAAAGGTCCCATGTCTGTCTGGCCATTATCAGGTGATTTACAAACAGTCTGATGTATTCTTAAATCACTCTACATTCTCAAAAGCGTCCTTAGATAAAAACATAGCCTCATCTTTTGTGGTGGAACTACTCGAATATTGCACCAGGTTGTCTCTGAGATAAACTGTGAGAATCTCTGACAATATTACCTGACAATATTCAAGAGTATAATCGAACCTTCATGCATGATTAAATAAAGTGAAAAGTGCAAATCCCTTTGACTATTCTGGGAGTCTTTGAGGAAGTGTGTTAAAAAAAACAACTTGCCCAAGTGTATGAGACGCTCTGCTCCAGAGGAAATGTGCCACTGGCCACACAGAATCTCCTCAGACTGATGTCTTCTGTGAAGTGCACTGCGTATGGGTCCCAAAACCCATTCTCCATCCCTGTGGGTCTGCTTTCACATGGGAGATGATTATTACCGTCATAAGCTCTACTGCCCCATACCCCATTATCATCATCTATCTCACATCTCTCTTATCTCTCAAACCTAATAAAGAACACTCACACAAACAGTCTTTGCCGTAAAAGCACATTTTTTTGCCCCTGCATGGCGCTTGCTCAGCCGAGAGTACATAATGCCATTGCCATGCATGGCTAGACCAATGCCAGGACGATGACAATGTTCTCTCCTGAGTCCAGAAGAAGAAACTGTTCAAGACATCTCAGCTTTCCTCCTCTGTGCCACATGCTGGCCTGGTAAATCACAAACCACTAATTCCATCTGAAGATGCATCAGGGTTTGAGTGCAACACCACAGCTGAGATCAAGGCGACGATGCAGCCTTGTTAAAACCGAGGCCACAAAGCAGAATCTTATACCAAGAGACATATCAAAGAACAACCAAGCTGCTGAAACCTTTTAACAGATGCTCAGACAAAGACTTAGGGATCAATGTTAAAAGTAATTTAATGTCGGTCAGAATGAATCCTGTTGAAATAAAAAAATATTTAAGCTGGGAGATCGATCTACAATATTGTACCTAAATCTTAAAATGCAGAAACTCCTGAGCCACAAAACTGCATTCTCACTGGCAGAATTCAATTATTTAAGAAAGTACAATTTTAAGACTACACATGAGACAAAATGACGTGATAAAAAGTGCCTTCTGCAGTGTAGGTTGTTTGCAACAGACATGTGTTTATTTGTGCCAATGTAGCCAATCTGGGACAATTTATCTCCCCTTATCCCTGGTGGATTAGTACCTAATCCGTTAGCTGAGGGGAAAAAGAGAGAAAGGGAGTGAAAAAGCTTTTCTCTCTCATCCCCCACATATTAATATTTCTATTAGTGGTGCCTCCCAATGATGCAATGTGAGACTTGTGGCTCTGCTTGAGAAGCCAGGCTAATAGGGGGATAGAAAAGGTCAGTCGGAGAGACAAGAGGATTTCGTTCCAACTGAGATCTGGCACCACGGCAAGTCTGTGTGCATATATGTACATGCACATGCATCATATGCAGCATGTGTCTGCATAATCATATGGTGTGTTCATATAAGCACATTACTGTAGAGTGCTGGACTTGTTAATGCAGATGTTTATTGGGTGTGTAAGCAGTGCGATCAGGGCTGCATCGCATGCTGATTAAGGCGCTCTGTGCAAAAGCGATGTGGAAAAAGACTACTCCTGTATGGTTTAATGAGCAGGAGAGTTTAGCCCCGAGCGAGGTCTTTGGGAGCAAACGCACATCCAGTGTAAAGGCAGAATGTCTTCATCCTCTACCTTATACTCACTAAACATAGTATCCATACCTAATTAATGTGTGCACTCACATACACACTGCTTGGATTATGCATACCTAGCAGAATTGCATGCATGCACGCTTGAGTTAAGAGAGTAATGCTGCCCTAAGCAATGTGCTACTGACTCCATGGTACAACCTTCAATTCCCAATGTCCTTTGTCCCTGAGATGTCCTTTATTACAGCCTTGTCCTATCCAACACTAATGCAAAGAGAGGAGGGGTGGGAATAACATCTGCATGAGCACGAGAGTGAGGAGAATGGGCTACCCTTCTATCTTTGCAGATCCATTCTGAATAGCTAATGTCTTCTCATCACTACAATTCCCCTTTACTCATATGCGGCATGCATATCTTTAAGTAACATAACCATGCAGAGTTACATTGTGTATGCAGAAAGTGTTAAACACATGCAGCACAAATGCATCTAACATGTTAATGTCCTCAGTAATAAAAGGTTATTTAGATTCTGATCACGGCTAGAAGGAGGCCGTGCCCCTCCCCTTCAATCCCCCAGCAACTCTGTACAGTATACGTAGATCATCTGAACTGCTAAAAGCACAGAGAAAAATGCCTGTTGACATTTGAAGGGCTGCTTGTTGCCATAGAGTTCCCACTGGCAATTTCCCTACACAGTTCTGCATTCTTCACTAAAGAATGCAATAGATTAAAAATGGTCAGTAAATGCATGCGCTCTATTTGGCTGACTGTTGAAGTAATGTCACTGGGTTTATAGCAGGAATTAGTTTTAATGTCACTCTGTCTCCCACACCTGAATGTCACTGGCTTTTAATTGGCCTGCTTGAAAATGTGAAAAGGCAGTGTTGTGTCTGGGAGCTATGGATGGATGGATGGATGGGAGGGTGTATAAATATTATGCATTCTGTATTCTAACTAGTGCCAGTTCTAGGACCAAGCTATGGTACAGTGCACCAGACCCTGTGCCAAACAGTTAGAGCGTTTGAACATGTGCCATTGCAAATGGGCTGATCCCCATAGTAAATGGACTGCTTCACTGCTGCATTGTTTCATTACTGACAGGAATACTACACGGTTATGTGTGAAAGAAAGTGCACAGAAGGTACAAGTTTTGTTTTCTATGCCAGAAAGGTTTTTGTTTTAATTATTATCACCCACATAAAAAGCCTTCTGCAGGGGCACTGGTGCAGTCCCATAGCACTTGGTGGTGCAGTAAAAATGAAAATGTATAAAATAGATCATACTGCATATTATGTACTTCATCTGTAATACAGTCAAGAAAAAATATCAGTCTGCCGAAGCAAATGCATTACCCTGGGACTAAAACATTCAGAGGTCAGAGGTCAAACCAGTCACAGCTGCTCTAAAGTCCATAGCCGATGGGCTCCGGGGACACATGGAGACTAATCAGACACACACATACCCATACACTCTGTCTCTCTCACACACACACACACACACACACACACACACACACACACA
>NC_045735.1:10473277-10478513 GCF_008692095.1 Etheostoma spectabile | reverse complement strand
CACACACACACACACACACACACACACACACACACACACACAACGCTGAAAAGAGCATCAGTGACATTACAGGCCAAATAAATCCTTTGATGAGATCTACAGCGTCCAGCATCACATCCATTATACTCACAAAGACTGAATTCATGAATACAACAAATGAAAACTTTTTCCAAAATGTAAACTGTATCAGAAAGGGAGATACTCTCCTTGCAATCCTTTGGCTACAAAACACTCATCTTGTTCATACACACACAAGCACACACATATACTATATCCAATCACTGACCATCACGTGCCAAACGCCTTGCCAACCTCTTTCTCCCATTTGACCCCAGTGACACTATTGTGCGTGATGGGTGTTTTCACTCTGAGACAATTGGCTTTATGAGAGGGTAAACGCATCATAAGTCAAGCTTAGTATGTCCACACTCGACTTTTCCAGCAGGAAGAAATCTGGGCCATATCTTCTTGGGAAATGGGTCAGATTTCTTCAAGTGAATTGTTAATTTGAATGGTAGGGTATGCATTAGAATCCCTCTTTTGGTGATGTTATTAAGTTCAGGACAAGTTTGCAGTGTGCTGGGACAGTTTCCTGTGATCTTCAGAGTAAGCTGGCTGTGAATGCAAACCTCATGTGTGCTCATCGGGCCCTATTAGCTCACTGGAAAACCATGACATGCAATAGAACTGTTGAAGACAAGCAGCTAATGATCCCTCTGGCTCAGGAAAACAGTCAAGTTTCCAAACCTTGACTGTATTTCACCAGTCACCCCGAGGAAACTGCAGATCCACTGTCAGTGGTTAGAGTTTTGAAATGCAACAGGAATCTGAGAAAAGAGCCAAATGAGAATATGTTGCGCAAATGTTACTGGAATGGGGAAAAAAGTATATGAGGTTTTCCCTTTGAGGAAATAAAATAAGTTGCTGTTGTATACTTAATGTCTTGGATCAAGCACTTGGATTAACACGTGAAGAAAAAGTCACATAGATATTGAGGGAAATAAAAGTGTTGCAATAGTGTATGTGCCCTTGTCTGTGTTGATGTGGATGAGGTTTTCTTTTCTTAAGTCCCCTGTGTATGATTCTGGTTCAGACTGAATATGTTCCAGCAAGAGGGAATTTATCATCTCTCTGTGACTATACATGGCAATCAGGTAAGTCTGGGGATAAGAATAGCCCACCGCCTAACAAGAGGCTCCTGCAAGTTAACACAGCTCTTCGACTCAAGTACACGGTGAGAATACTGAGCTGCATGCAGGCAAAAACACTCACATACACAAGTGCAATGACTAATCACAAAGTAAGTCTATATAACACACACACACACACACACACACACACCCAACACACACACAACACCACACACCCACACACACACACACACACACACACACACCACACACACACACACACACACACACACACACACACAAAGCCCCCTCCACAATCATCCTGGTTGACCCTTTGCGTCTATGACCAACAGTGCCGACATTCCTCATTCTGGCCTCAGCCTGAGCTTTGTTTGGATTAGCTCAGAGAGCAGAACCCCTTCGGTCCCTGTGGCTGCTCGGCACACGTCAGCCTGCTGCTAGGCTGCAGTCACTCACACACACCACACGCACACGCGCACGGACGCACGCCAACATAACATATATTCAAGTGAGTGTACACACACGTACACACTACGCCAAACCCCAAAACACATAGGGGTAGGTAAATTTACTCATAACACTCATAGATAAACACAAACACTATCACACTCATACTAACGCATCAACATTGGCCAGTCATCTATCCTTATACAGGCATGGTGGCGACCCATTGCCTTTCATGGGAGCTGACTTCCTGACATCCTGTCTTCAGGCTCTGTGTTCTCTGCAGCTCAACTAGTTCACAGCAGGAGAGGAGGGGAATGTAGGGAGAGTAAGGGAGAGAAATATGGAGAAAGACCAATAAAAAGCAGGCCTCGATTGAAAAGGGATAGCATTATCGGAGGAGAAAGGGTGAAGTGGGTGAGAAAGGAGGGAAAACAGGAATGCCACGGAGGGAGGGAGAGATGAAAGAGTCGAGGAACACACGGCAGGAGACAGAGGGGATGAAGTGTACTCTCACAGTGTTTAGGTTTCAGCCATTTGGCACCAGCCTCTTCCCGTCACAAAGCTTCTGTTCCCAGACTCCCAAACACCTGAGAGACTCCCACAAGATCCAAGCCTAGTCGAGATGGCTGGACTGTGACTGAAGATAATTCACACCAAATCCTGTCTTCATTTTAAACACGGAGTCATCCTGTTACAAATGAGTACTGTATACTGACATGTTACATAAAATGAGTTGGCACTTGTTTTGCTTTCAGTGCTTATCAAAAAAGGCACAGGATACTGTGATGTAATAAAACTGGTTATGGCGCAGGGATGAACAGTGGTGACACTCTGAGACATTGTCAGAGTAATAACCAAACTTACATAGAACTTGATAAAAGCATACCTAGAAAATGGCAAAGAAATGCACTACCTTAAGCTATTATTGTGACTATCTTACTGTCCTCACTGGAAAGGATTGTACTTAAAGTCTGATTCCTTGTTTCCTTGATTTTCTGATCAACAGTTCCCAGGTGTCCTTAGAGATCATTTTTAAAGCATGTAGGAAAGACGAATGAGTATACAACTAAAGGTAAAGCATGTGAGAAAGCACAGAAATATATACTCCCTTATAACTGACTGCTTTGCAGGTAGCCTTACATAAATCAAGCAGCATCAATACGATGGTAACATTCCATGTAGAAAATTAAATGATCATAAAGAAACTTTGCTCATTGCCTGTGGATGTGTAGGACAAGACACTTGTGGGCTTCCTTAAGTGCCTAATATACATTATGAATTTATACCTTAATGACCTGAATATAAAGCTTGGAGGCTATGAAACAGCATACAATGATAGGAATGGAAAGTATAAAGAAATAATCCATTAGGATTAGGGAAATGGTGTCATCTATAGGTTTGTGAAACATAAGCACACCTCTTAAGACTTAGGAGCTGTAACTTAAAAGCTTCGTGCCATGTACACAGATTCAGATAATGTTCGCGTGGTAGATAGATGATAGTTCCTCATTGACAACCATGGCCCTTTCTTCTGTGGGTTTTCAGATTTAGGCTTTGTGCAATTCACTTAAACGTGAAAATCCTCATTACCAATAAACACCACAGCTGGGGTTTTGTTCTGTTTTTCTGTTCTGTAATGATATATTTACAATTATAAGCAAATGGAGTGAGCTAAATAAATAACTGTAATCTTTTACTCCCCTTATGTACTAGATGCTAATATTACAGAGGCTCTTAAGTTACAAACACCATACAGTGGCACGTTGCTGCCTTCCTGCTCCAACAGGAGGTTCTGGTTAACTGAACAGTAAGACTCTAGTCTCCACCATGACTCAGGGGAGTCATAACCGACTCATTATAAATGAATGAGTTGGGTAGAGGCCACAGTACATACTGTATGCACACTACAACAGACACAGTCTAATGGGAGAGGCATTTATAGATGTTTGTTTTTAACATTTCGCAGGAAATTTGCAGCCCAGAATATTGATTTTAAGTCAAACCATTATAACCTCACTTAAAAGTATTGCAGTACTGCAGGAGCAGTTTGGTGGATGTTTATGGCCATTTTGTAAATGACTCCACCTTATGTTCTCACTCTGGAGATGGATAAACAAAACAGGGAGAGTCTAGGGAAGTTGGTGGCCAAAGTCATGCATATGTATGATGTTTGACAGGGAGGCAAGCGGGCGTGGGATGACGTCCCATGGTGGAGGTGAGTCACTGAGTAGTGTCTGAGCCAAACAGCCTTTTACGGACACACTAACTGCTCTGAAGTCTGTGGAGGAGAACAAGGGTTGGTGGGCAAACCATCAAGTAGCCAATGTTGTAGTGTGGCCATAAAGCTAATGCACACTGATAGGAATAGCAGGTCATGATTTAGGGTTACAAAATGACTATTAAAAAAGTGCACCTTTCTCTGTGCTGCCGGCCATTTTAGCAGGCGCTAGCGATATACCCTCCACGGAAAATAATGCATGTTGCCATCAGTCATGCTACACTGCAGTGCTCCACAACCCCCTCCGCTTGCATGCACCCTCGACCCAATTCATCATTCCCGAGTATAGTGGCCTCAAGGCACTGTCTGGGAGCTCTTTCTGAAGGAATTTGACCAGAAAGACAGTGAGTTACCCACAGAAAGGAGAAGGCGTGGTGCACAGCAGACTGCTGGAGGCCACACCCATACTGTTTCTGCCACGTCCCTCTGCTACTCTGTGGAACTACAATTTATGGCTCACTTGAATATGGAGTTTTGTTTTTTAATTTCCTGCAAGCCTTTCATTGCTTGTTTCCCTTCCTTGTCCCTGTTGTCTGCTCTTTTCCCATGAGTTCAACTATGCCTCTCTCTAACGTCCGGCCCACCTTTAGTTTTTTCTGCTTAAGTTAATTTTTTGCCTTTTTGTTTCTTCCCCTCTCTGAGCTTATTTTACACACATTTTGTTTTGTCCACCTCCTCCATATTTTTGTCCCTCTCATTTTCTTCTTTCTATTACTTTCTGCTCTTCTTTACATATCCTCTTTTTACTCCTCACTACTCCTCATTAACACACAATCTTTGTCTCTCTCTCAGCACTTTTATCTATTCTCTGTTTCCCTTGCTTCCTTCCACTGTCTCATTAGCTGACAGCTACAGCCGTACTCCTATGAGAGTGCCAGATGAAACCCAGAGAGTGCTGTGACCTTCGTTTCACGATGGGGCCACTATCAGTGACAAGCCATCAGCTGCAATGCCGTTGAAGGTGCACACGCACGCACGGACGCACATATAGTTGTTCTAATAGGCCACACAAAACCATCATAAGTACACACACACACGCGCGCACACACACACACACGCACACACGCACACAAACACACACACAATCTGACGTATCATGGTCTCATGGTCTGAGCGTATGTCAGCAGCCTTCAACCTTCAACCAGCTATTCACCAAGGCTAAAGAGGTGACACATTCAGCAGAAAGAAATGACAGCCATCTTTGCCCTCCTTCCTTTTTCTCATTCACTCACATGAGCCATTGCATGGCTGGGGGATGGGGGGGAGTGAGACCTGGAGCCTGCTGAGGCTACAGTCCTTGAGGCACATGTACACACACACACACACACACACACACACACACACACACACACACACACAC
>NC_045735.1:10464700-10473253 GCF_008692095.1 Etheostoma spectabile | reverse complement strand
ACACACACACACACACACACACACACACACACACACACACACACACACACCAGTAAATAACGCCCATCAACCTGTGTTTTAATCAGTTTCAGGGACGCATGGGTGCTCCCTGTGATGCTAACCGGCCATCCTTCATCGATACAGTGCGCGGTTGGGTGGTGGAAGCATGGCCGTAGAGACCTGGAAGGTCAGTGATCAAGACCTCTGGTTAACCCCTGAGTCATGATAGTGACAAGTTAGCAAAATGTCGCACCATAAAACCCAGTATGAAATAGCCACAGGGGCAAGAGGAACTAACAACCTTGAGAGACCAGACATATTTGAAAGATGAATGTGGGCAGTGGACATACACCTTCATTCAATTAATCTTTGTCTGCTTCATAATACTGTTGGTTAAACCTCACGCTACCTGCAATGTAGTTGATTATGCACTTTGAGAGGGAAGAGACAATCAGTATTATGTGTGAGCCTCTGCTGGGATGATTGCAAAGATCCACCGGATGCCAATACAGCAAGAAGCGAGCAGAGCTGCACTCAAGACAGTGATTGGTAATTTCCTTGATTAGCTTCCCTCTTTCTATTCCCTGAATTGAAACAAGGTTGTTTATTTTTTAATAAGCACATTCTTAGAGCAATATGATACCCCTGTAATAAAAATAACACAATACCTTTGGGTAGAGAGAAAAGGCTTCTTTGACATTCCCTATTGAATAGTAAAAAAAAAAAAAGGTGAAAGAAATAGCAAGAGAAAAATGGTTGGTGGTGAAATGTAATAATACAAGGACATCAGGAGAATGTTTGATGGTGTTGGAGCTGATGCTGGGGAGAGAGAGGGCTGGGACTAAGACAAGGTTGCACACAAGTACACTGCGCCAAGCAGAAAGCCGCCTTGACCGTGCCAAGATTTTTCACATCTTGCAGCATGCTGCAAGGGCCAGTGTGGCATATTCAGTGCATGTCAACAAACATCTGGCACCCAACCCATCCCATCCCATCAGTGACTGAGAAACTGGATTCCTCCTGCCCCCTGGCCTCTCTATTTAGTGAATCAAACACAGCTTTTACAAGTGTCTCTGAGGTTACACACTCATCTTCTTCTTCCTTTCACGTCAACATACCAGCTGAGTGACATCCTAAACTTTTTCTCCTCAAACAAAATGAAATCACTATTAAAGGTGTTACTTCTAAAATCAACTGCATAAAGAATCATGACACATTTTATTGTCTTAATTAGCATCTTAGTGTACTGTGCTGAATTCCAGTGTACTGTGTTGGAGTTACAGTTCATCTGAATTGCTAATTTGACAATTATCTCAACAGATAACCTATGCAAAGCAGAATAAAGCACAGTTCTGCCAAGATGAGATGATTATCATAGATAGGAAATAGATTAAGTAAAAAATAAAAAATAAATAAAAATAAAAACATGTTGCTTGCATGCCAGACAATTTACATTGCTAGCATCCGGAGATTTTAATTTCCTCTTGCTTTGCTGGGATTGTTGAAAGCTTTATTGTAATTAACAGGTAAGCAGATGAAGTGGAGTCAAGGTGTCAGAATCAGTAGCTTCCAAGAACTTGTCGGAATCTAACTGCATCAAATAGGCTTGATCTGGTGCACCTCCAGGGCATTTGTGGCTTCTACTTTATCTGTGCTGAACTTCAGGAATGAAATTTCTGCAAACAAACACAGTATAAAAAAGTCCTTAGTAACAGTAAGTCACAGCACACACTTTGAGCTGTGCAAACTCCCATTCTCCTTATTTTTCTAGATAAGCAGGGATGAAACAGCATAAACCAAACTGTCACTCTATGAGGCTTGTCTTCATTGGCTCTCTGGGTGAGTCAAAACCAATTTTCACTCACTAAATCATCTTATAATCAGTCATGTCTGAGTCTTAGGCTTCGCTGTCATTGTCTACTTGTACGCCTTGCTAATCTTTCAAGACATGTCGGTGACGCAATGGCTTTTGTAAATGAAGCGTTTGTAAATGGTGTCATGACTGATTAGGATGCAGGTGCAGCTCCTCAAATTTACCAGATTTATCCATTTAGGGCACATTAGTGCGCTTAAACATCCCTTCTTCCACATAAACAAGTTCCACTCTGCCCTGTCTATGACCAGCATGGCAGTATGAGAGGTGCCAAGCTCAATCTGAGAGTAATGGGGGAGGTGTCTCTCTTATTCAAATGGATCATTGCGCACCAGCTCCCAGGGTGGGGCAAGAGATAATTTGTAGGGACAGGCAGAGTCTCGAAGTAGAAGCTGATTTAGTTCAGGGGCCCAGATGGATGCTCTTTAACTTACACAAAGGGAAAGGGTTAACACATGCTATCATAGCCCCACCAAAAGGAAATAAATCCTAAGGGTGTAGTATATCAGCTAATGGTGCTCTTTAAAACCAAAGTCATACTCATCCCTAAATAAAGTACCTGTGATTGTTTTGTCGGCAGCAGAATTCAATGTAGCATTAGACAGACCAAAAGAGGTCAGCCAGGCTGTTAAACAAGCTAATTAACATAAACTCTAATAGCCCATAAGAATGTGTAGGGAGACAAGGTTTAACACTTAAAAGCTTTAAGGCCCTCTATCATCAGTTTGCCGTACTTTACCGAGCTGCAGTTTAGAAATTGCCACTAAGAGCTCCATTTGGCAAAATCCATGAGAACTCAAGCAATATGAATCAGCTCACACACTGGCCACTACCAGCGTTGATTCGTCATCACTAGCCAGAAAACACTAAAGGAAGAAAGTAGGCTGCAAATGATGCTGGCCCTTGCATACACTTTTTTCCTCTGACGAAATAAATAATTTCAGTTTCAATCATGGTAGATGCAGTCATTTTCGAGAAATTGTAGTTCAGCTAAAGTTCCCTCTTTCCTGCTTGAGACTCAGCCCATCATCCAGAAATGGAGGTGATAAAATATTTAGATTGGTGCGACTCCTACATCTCAGGATTTATTGTTCTCTCTGCTCGCTTGTCTAAATGAACCCAAGTCAGCCAGAGTTTAAAAGGTTGGTTTAGCATACTTGCTTTGCCAAATTAAGCGGACACACAGAAACCCTGGGTGGGAGGCTGCAGGAGAGAAAGAAATCTAGTAACATGGAAAAGTGGAATACTTCAAAGTTCTGCTGATTGCAGTTTACTCTACCTCTAGAGGCCCGCTACATAAACAACCAGAAACTGTATAGCAAGTACAAAAGTGGTCCTGGACATGAGCTGGAAAACAAAATAGGAGATAAAAGCGCCTTTTATTTTGTGAGTTTACACAGCTTTCATGCTAAGCTTCTGACCTTCCCCACGGTGAGTCCAAGTTAAACACACCTTAAGCAACCTGCCGCATAATACTCACAGTTCACAACTGAAAGAGGGAAACATTACTTATTCCAAACGTGTGTAGTTGTGGACTATCTTAGGTTCTGTTGTTCAACAAAAAGTCCACAGATGCTGCACCTTAAAAACACAAATGTAGCTCAGACGTGACTTTCATGACTTCAGATTTTCATTTTCAGATACAATATTCAACAACAACAATGTTGAATTTGCACTTCGTTCAATCTCAAAAGTAAAACACAGTTTTTCTCAGGCAATCTGCTCAAAATGTTTCTTTAGAAAAATGTGCAATTTATGCATTTCCTCACTTCTTCCTTACTTATGTCGCCATTATATTTGAGCGTAGGAGTAAGACATATGTGTAAAGGGAGAGTAAATGTAGGATTTCATCTTTTTTTGGGGGGAATGTGGGTGTTACTGAAAGAAAGATCATGAGGAACCAGAGTCAATGAAAAACAAAGGCTAAAAAACACAGGCTTCATATAAAATGCAGCACACCCGTCACAGAAAAATAACAGGGTCTGTGTTTAAAATGTCTATTATGGGGTTTGCCCTGGTTATGGAAAATCTCATTCTGGCTTGGTCACACCTTGATTTGCAAAACTGTGGAAGTGACACACACAGACACACACACACACAGTCTGCAGTCGAGTCCCCCCCATGATTATAAGTGATGGAGGGGCTCCAGGTGTTTTTAATTGTGCGTTAGGCCTGTTTATTATAACTGACTGAAAGCTTCTCAACAGGATCTGGTAAACACTCTCAAACATCTGCACTTTTTCATTTGTGGCTCATTTTTTCCTTCTAACTCTCTGTCTGTTTATTTGTCTGCCCCACATTCAATTACTCTCCCTTTCTCCCTACCTCTCTCTCCTCTTCCTCTGTGTTTTTCTAGCCTCCCTTGTCTCATACTTGTCACACTGTAAGATGGAAATCTGTAACCCAGCCTAGGCTCTGTTGGATTTCATTATATCATTGCTTTAACTATAATCATTATATAGAATGTTGTTTTCTTCTAATGTGTAAAATGTGCATGTTACAAATGAAAAGATGACACAAGACCAAGGTTTAACTACGAATTATATGATTTTTTAATGAATATATTGTATGTAAGAAACTGAGGACATTGCAGTTATTCTGCTTGCCAATAGAGTATTGCTGATCTTGCATCTTTGTCAGCACACAGGAAACTTGAAGTGCAGGCGATTGTTCCAGAAAGTGTCAGTTACAGAAAGCACAGAAGTTCCTGTATCTTGAGGAACTGAAAGCAGACGTTGCCGGATAAGTTGATAAACTTCCTGATCTGTGTGTCTGAACAAGTGTATGAAGATTCAAGCCGAGAAAGAGGAAAACAGACAAACCTTGGTGAGCAGCGGTGGTGTTTTACTCTGTGGCTTATTGAAGCTTTGTGTCTAGAATATTCTATCAATAAAGTTCCTATATTCCAACGACAGTTTGAGAATCCTTCTTCCTGGACAAGAACCTAGAGGCTGAATTTGAAGCCCAACAGCTCCCAACAGGCTCGGGGTTTGGGCCCATTTTTAAGTGCATACAGCAGCTATATACACTCACATAAAGGATTATTAGGAACACCATACTAATACTGTGTATTTTATATATATATATATATATATATATCTCTACACACACACACACACACACACACGTTATGCAGAACTTGCCAATTCTCTTCTTATGCTGTGTTCACACTAAACACAAAGGAAAGTCTTTGCACTGCGTTTACACATAAAGTCGATGCATAGACATGCATGAATGCAAATTTGTCACGGGCAACATAGTGTCATGCAAATTTATTGTATCTGTGTAATTTGCGGGACACTGTGTTGTGAAAGTCTATCAGCATTAAGAGGATTCAGAAATCAAAAATGATTGTAGCCGCCGGATGATTTTATGAACCCAGACATGACAGCTTTTAGTTTTCCGACGTATCTGGGACTTCTACAACCGGTACAAAGCAGCAATAGTGGTTATTTCGGCAATGGTTGATGACAGAAAGAAACTTTGTTGGTATCTACTATGGCTGCCCCTGCTTTTTATTTTTTCATAAGTCGATTAGTCATTTTAAGGCTTTTTCATACTGAATGACTTTTTTTATAACTAATGAGCACACCTTTGGTAAACAAGATTTGAAGTGGTGTGTTTGCATGATTCCATGGAGAAACTCAGTTTTACAGATTATAAATTGTACTAAACCAACTAATCCGATTAGTGGACAAAATCGTATCTGTTAGTCGACTAACAATTTTTGGGGACAGCCTTAGTATCTATGGGGCCCCTCCCGCTCTTTGTGCGCCTCACACGTGTTGGGCGAATGAACACAAATGATCCCACGCTTAGCTCACGCAAGTAACGCAAGGGCGAAAATTTGTGAGCTCTGCATTAAATCAAAACAGTACCGATTAGGCATGTGTTTCTTGTTTGATCTTATTTAATCATACAAAATAAAACGTTTGTGATGGTTGGCTAAGTTGTGAGAGTAAGGCTGAAGCACTTTGATAATTAATCAAGTAATTTTTAAGCATGCAAATGGTAAAAATGTACATACTCCAGCCTCTTAATAGCAACATCTTAGTCTTCTATTATAGTAAATTAAATATCTTTGCGTTTTAGAGTGTTAGTTGGACAAAACATGCAATTTAAAAAAAATCAACATGTGTGAAATGTGAACTTTCCTACTCCCTGATATTTCGTATACCAAACAATTATTTAAGAAAGAAATCGGCAATTAGTTCATGATGAACATAATAATTTGTTTGTTGAAACCCAAGTTAGGTTACTACTATTTGTCACAATAATTACAATTGGTTGATGATTAATACAGGCTACATGATTAATATATATGTTTATTTATAATTTGTAACTGCAAACTAAAGACTATGAATTGAGTACCAGTGTTTGTGTGAAGCTATGTATAAGAGAGAGAGAGACAGGGAAACAACAAAAGTCAGTAGGTTAAGAATTTTGACAATGAAACGAACATTTGTTTCCCATGCAAATATTACTGCACATGAAAAGTTTGAAAGGGGTTAAATATCATACAATTCAAAACCATTATCTAGTGATTTTCTTTCCTCTCTAATTGCACAGTGGAACATATTCTAAGACGAGGTAAAGACTGAAATCATTGTGTGCTGTAATGCCACTCAATCCCATGATATCCCATGAAAATGGTAAATTAAAAGACAAAAAAAAAACTCCTGGCTTTTGCATTCACATCCCGCCATGGGAATAAAAGCTTTGACACTTTGCATTAACCACACATGTCCATCTGTGTCTGTTGTAAAAATGATGTAGGAGGTAGCTGAAAAATAATGCCTGAGTACCAAATATGAGTGTAAGGTCTCTCCCTCCACTACTAATACTGGCTCACATGCCATGAGATGATAAGGCAGAGGAGAGTGATCAGATCAGACAGAGAGAAACTAATGGTTACGCTAATGTACTGAAAGGCACGCACACTAATAAATCTATAAACAAATATTCATAAATGCAGACTTGCATGACGTACGGATGAACACACACATTCATAACACATTACCATGGATGTGCAAATTTGCACTGCTGTCTGGTATGTGAGCTTACATTCATAGTTACAGTTAAAAACAACAACAACACACACACACAATTTGTTGCACTTGCACAAATCTCTATAGTATAATATCAGCGGAGCATCTGTCCGTGCCCGGTGCAGTAGTAAATAACCCATCCCCTTGAAGGGAGGGACCTGCTAATGAAGTCGATCGTATGCCACTGCACTGCGTAACTTACTGAGGCTGGCCGGCCGCAGCCCGGGGCTCCTGCTTACCAGGGCACTGTGCCTTGCTTTGCTAGAGGCTTACACTGCAGCGACATAGATCGATTCATGAATAAGAGAGATCTGGCCGCTTTTAACTTGTGTGCTCCCCTCTCACTTTCACTTTTACTCTCCATATGGCAGAGGTTTGAATGCAGTCATTAAAAATCTGCTGATAGAACTGGGAAGCAGAATAGGATGCAGATGATGTAGATAGATACTAGAAGCCTCTCGGGTGTAGGGGCCCTCATTCTTAATGTGTGCCGCACTATCATCTTGATGTCTTTGTGCCTGAACATTGTTCCCTAGTTTGGAAAATGAGGTAAATCGGATTCAAAAAACAAGGGGATTAACTTAATCACCCCTCGGCTTTGACAATGACCTTCGCTTCTCAGGCATAATAAGGATTAGTTAGAAGTGGAAGGACATATGCCATGCAGAAGAAAAAGATAATAGTTCTCCCATGACAGAATGATTTAAATGTGCTATTCACCATTCCTTCCTTCATGGTGAGAGGCTGTGATAAGAGTCCATGAAGCAATGCATCATAATGCTTGGCTGTGATATTCAAAAGAAAAGTGATATTTGTAACCCTACACAGTAAAATACCTTCAGAGTAGCTGTCTCAGAAAGAAATATGCCTTTAGTGTATAGAAATGTACATAAACAAACCACAATAGCATCCCTTAGACAGGAAGAGAAGAGTTTACATTTACATGAAAGTAATTGATTCTGGGCTGGCTTGCATATATTTTCCACGATTCCTGTCATTATTGCGAGGGGAAGTGGCGTAATATTTCTTATGGGCTATGCTACAATATTGATCCCCTGCACAGGAAGGAAGTTATTCTTAGGGCTGCATGAAAGACAATACAGATGTGCAACCGCACAACGGCCAAACGGAACATCAAAGTGAACAAGGTCATGCAAATTAATGACAGACTTTGACCTTCGGCCTGACTTATGGGAAAGGTGAGGTCAGGTGGGTCTATGAGGTTGCTAGGCACGCTGCTACAGGCAAATGGAAGAAACGACATCTAATAGAAGAGGATTGATCTCCAGCAACAGAACAGGCTGATGAATCTGCCACTAGCCCGACATGTCCTAACAGGATGCTTGCAGCTCTGGAAATGGATCCTTTTCAAAATAAAAAAAGACAGATTTGTCAGATCTGTCAGTAGAGACAGAGAGGGGAGAATGTGCTGACGTGGGTTCAGTGAAGGACGTGGCTGTCCATCGCTGTTGTTGTTGTTGGGATCAGGATTTATGCTATTGTTGCTATTGTCAGCTGGATAGGTTATCTAAAAGGAGGCTTACTGAGGAAAAGCTGTGCGGGTGTGTCTGTGTGTGCCTCGGTTGATGTATCAGTAAATTTGTGTGTGTGTGTGTGTGTGTGTGTGTGTGT
>NC_045735.1:10449837-10464690 GCF_008692095.1 Etheostoma spectabile | reverse complement strand
GTGTGTGTGTGTGTGTGTGTGTGTGTGTTTGTATGTGAAGTGGCAGGACTGATTAGCAACTGTTTTTGCTCCAGACATGGGAGTAAGGCAGGGGGGGCATATGCTGCAATCCCGTAACTCCTCTTTTCCTCCTTGTATTCCTCTTTATGCCTCTCTCCTTTCATCTCTCTGCTTCTGTTTTCCTTTCACCCTCCCCCACTCCTTCAACAACAAGGTGCCGTTTTGGGAGGAATGACATTAAAATGTGTTGACTGCAGTTACATAATGGGAGCTAGTGGTTGAGAAATGTCTGCATGGGTTTAGGTGCTTATCACATAATAGCAGTCTGTGTCTTTTTGTGTGTATGTGTTAAACATCACTCACTTTCTGTGTGTATGCGAGGATGTAACTAATGTGATTGTTTAATATGATTTTTTATGTCAGCCATGTGCAAGTTGTACTCAGAGTATCTGCAATATAAACCATGTGCTACTAACCACACACATAACATACAGAAAGATTTACACATACATGCACCACACAAGCTGTCTTCCTAACTCTTGATGAAAAAGAAAGTGGCACTTTGTGTTGCATTCGGCCTGCTGTGCTGCAGATGCACAAATTGATGTGTAACTGAGAAAAAGTATCCAAATATCTGCCACACTTCCTCCTCTTTCTTATTCACTCATCTCTTACTAGATTGTACAGCATGGCCCCTTGACCATGACACTTTTCACTCTCAGCAGTGCCTGAAAGTGTGTCCTTTATAGTGCTGTCCTACTTTGGCAAATCCGTGTGGAGTTGAAGGACACGTGCGCACACACACACTTAGTCACGAAGCAGCAGCAGCGGCTTGGCGGTATGGCATTGGCATTGTTTCTCAAGAGGCGAGCATAAACAGATCGACTGGGCCGCTATACTGCAGTTGCTCTTGCTGACTCACCATGTATGTTACCAATGAGGATGAGAAGCAGGACGGGCCGTGGGATGCTCATAAAGTGGTCTCATCACTCCTCTTTTGTCCCCTACGTGCTTCCCCTTGTCTACCCTTTCCAAGGCTATCAGGCAGGGAATGAGAGTAGAAAGGTTGAAGTGAAGGGGGTAGGGAGGGTCAGAGAAGGTGACAACCCACCTGAAGTAGCCTCGGTAAACGAGTGTTGGCAAACGAGGGCCCTTCAATAGTGCTGGCTCTGATTAGCTATCTGTGGATATGGCTTGTGAAGCTGGCAGTGGGGAAAGTAGTCTAAGACTGTTGGAGGGATTGTTACTGCAGCGCCTAAGATGGCTGGAAGAAGGCGGGTGGTGACGCTGGGGGCGGATGCACCATTTTTCTACTCCAAAATGAGCCCAATGTCACCGTGACAGAGCAACGCTCCTGAGGGGACCACGGGCCAGGGGGGGAAATGATGGATGAGTCGCCTAGCAGCCTCTCCTGCTTCATCACACACACATACATGCGCGCACACACACACACACACACACACACACACACACGATGACAATGCATACCCTGCAATATGTTAACACAACGGTATCTAGGGATACACACATCCAATACACACACACACACACAGCCATCTGAAGATACACACACATATACCCCAATGCATGTGCACACACGGAGTGATTTATTTGTGTTTACATGAGTTATAAATTAATTACCAGGATATAAACACTCCAGATGCAGATATTTACAGGAGTTGCTGTCTCTCTCTCTCTCACACACACACACATTATGACGGGAGCTGAGGCTAATGCCACAGGATCAATGTCAGATTCTCTCTCTCTCTCTCTCTCTCTCTCTCTCTCTCTCTCTCTCTCTCTCTCTCTCTCTCTCTCTCTCTCTCTCTCTCTCTCTCTCTCTCTCTTTATTTCTCTGACCCAAAAGCAGCAGCGTGCTGCCATGCAGAGCACCCTGCAGCGTTTATTCCTTCTATGACCGAGCAGTAGCCTCCAATAAGGCCCTGGGGTCATCATGTTGCTAATACTTCACCTCAACATATCCATCCATCCCCTCACATATCCCAAGCCTACCATTCAACTGCAACACCAGTTATGAGGGTTAGGGGGATTACACGCAGAGGCAATTACTTAAAGTGCTGATTACCAGCAGAAAATTGTTACCAGTAATGCTGCTGGAATAGTTAATTTACGTCACACTCCTATAAAATCAGTCCCATTAAATAGTTTTCATTTTAATCTACAATTCTGTAAGATGTGAAGAAGTTCCACAACTTAGATGCCACAGTTGTATTGAACAATGCAATAACTCTGGAGGATCATAAGCATCTGTGATCTGATTACTCCATATTTACAGTAAGTGCAACAGATTACAGATGTCATCTTTTTGGAATCAGATTACTGTAATTCCATTACATCTAATGAAATACTCCTACTCGGCCCTGCTATGCTCACAGAAAGCAGCATCCCTGACTGTAGTCATGCACATGCAGGTCTACAGCAGCAATTGAAGGAGAAATATGGCCGGCCTCTGGTGAGCAAAGGGGGGGGGGGGGGGGGGGGGGGGGGGGGGGGGGGGGGGGGGGGAATAGCTGAGTGGCCATCCATCACAAACCTGCGTTGGAGAGCTGTATACACTCCATCTGCTCAGACCCCTCTTCTCATACGAGGGAGAGGGGATTGGGAAGAGACAGAACAGTACGAGAAAGGGCTCATAAACATATTCCCTCAACATGGGGGGAGGGTGGCATTCAAAATCCCCCAACTTGAGGTAGGAGAAAAAATATCTGGCCTTTTAGATTGATGGACTCAGCTTCTCCACTTGTGTTTTTCCTGCAGCACAATACACAGCGGTGTATGGCTATGATTACTTGTAGTAGAGCCACAGCTGGGAGTGGATGGCGGCTCCAGGTTAAATATTAGGATTAATGACCATGCTGGTCACTCTAGTGAAACATCATTCATACTTCTACTGCATTCCAATGCCATGTAAGCAAACAAGGGCAATACAGAGAGCATTTTGCGTCCGCAAAAAAACACCAAATGTCTTTCTGCCCTCCGATCAAATATAATGCTGTTGACTGCGGCAGATGTGATAAATACACAATAAATTGGATTATATGAGCCGAAAACAAAAATCAATATGTAAAGTGAACAATAAAGGCTTTCCAGGTTTTTCCCGCCGTTAGGCTGGCCATGCTAATCCATTCAGAAGATAATGTGTGCAATAATACATCAAAATGTTCACAGACCGACGGACAGGGCAGGTTGAATGTTCTCTCCACCCCCCCCCCCCCCCCCCCCCCCCCCCCCCCCCCCCCCAACTATAAGCATATAACCACCACTCTCCCTTTCTTAGATCAATTGTGGAAGGTGATTATTTATGCAGTTGTTATGGCTGAGAGGAAGCAATGAAGAAGTGAGGCAGTGGGGAAATGAAGTCAGATGATGTCAGAATGGACAGTGCTTTAACTAACACAATAACTTTCTTTAGTAATCAAAAATGTGCCAAAAGGAACCTGCGTGGTACAGTTACCAGAAGATAAAACAGTGCTAACTTGCATGTCAATGAAATTGCCTTCAGATGCACTCCGCAGGGGTGAATGACAACACTATTGACATTGCCTCCGAAAAACTGCACCCAGGGTTAGCGGTCTTCAGAAGAGGGCTGTTAGCTTGAGCAAAAATACATCAGTGTAAACTAAAGGTTAGTCCTATCATCCGTCCAGGGTTTGTAGCCACAACATGTATTAAACTGTGACTCTAACACATAATTACAAAAAGACCATAAGGCAGACTTTCATTGTCTTGTGCTGCTGCCAAAGCGTGTAATGGCGATGTTTTCTGTGTTATTCAGTACATTTTGCAGTAAAAGAACCCTAAGACCTTACCCTGTGGTGTCAAGTGTCAGTAAATTTTAGCCAGCGGTGAACACACATGGTCAGTGGCCGGTGCAGCCCATTGCTAACTGTGCACTTTTTCTGGCGCCCTTGCCACTATGCATCTTCAGTGTCCTGTAACTGTAAACCGTCAGCTCTGTCATTCTCCAATCCTGCCTCTTCAGAAGCATCCATGTCTCAAAGCGAGCAGAGGTAATCTCTCAGTATTGATCTGGTCACCTGGCAAAGGCAAATATGTTAAAGTGGACACTGAAACCTGCACGAGAGGTCTGAAATCGGATGCTAAAAGGAGCCATAGTGCTCACTTTTTAACACTGTATACATATATCTGTGTGGCTTAAGCAGACTTTTGCCTGCTTACATAAGCTTCTATGAATGTCTTCTGATAAGTCGTGGCAGCCACATACTGTAAAGGAAGCTTCAGGAGACAGGCATTGATTTCAAGCAAATCTGTCCCGACATCTCCACTTTCTGGTTCGGTACACCTTTCCACAGCTAATGAGCAGCCGTCTTCATTCCCTGTCGAGTGAGACGTTCCTTTGTCATGCCTTGTGTCAGGAAACACTGGCGATTCATTACCAGGGAGATGAGATGGAGGAGGGAAAAAAAAACAGTATGATGGTTAAGCCTGAGCTTTAAGACAGACAACTATGTCCCCTAATCCCTTTTGAGCAGCCGTAAGCCTTCCATTATCGCTCGTTAGAATTGTGCATCCCTTAAACACATTAACTCAGGCCCTAATGCAGGGCCCTTTTGTAGGACATGGCAGCTGCTCATAGCAGCCAGTTACTAGAATAAGAGAGAAGAGATGTGCTAAATGCTGTCATTTAATTGGGTTAAAAGTTTTTTTTTTTAATGGATGCAAAGAATCAGCACATTTTTACAGCAATTAACATTATCCTGGATAGCTCTTGAGGCAATTGCAATTCCGTGCTATCCCTAACATGTGTCCGAGAGGGAATCTGGTGATAAAATCAGGCATGAAGACACATTGACAGCCACTCAATCATGTATGCGTATTCTTTATTCATTCATTTATTCCTTTTCTTTATCAGCATGCAAAGAAAAAGAGAGACATAATCTTGCTTTTCTGGATCAGAGCTACATCCTCCAGTCCACTCCATTGTACACTACAATAAATCTCCAGCCATAGTGTACACCAGTCGCAACACTGGGCTTCAGCAGCCCAACATCCTCTCAGTCTTTTGACCAGCAAGTGGTCTTTTAGCTGCATAAATAACTCATTACAAAAAAGAAACATGGTAAATACTCAAGTCAACAAGACATGCAGAAGCTAATACATGAAACATTTATTAGGCAGCACTGACACACATCCATGTTGAAATCATATTCATAATTCGGAACTGAGACGTTCTGTGAGTATTCTGAAGTATTAACAATTGAGACGAGGCAATTAAAACATTGGTTATCTGCTTTATCCCTAAACAGGCAGCGCAAGCAGTTGTGGCTATGTTACACAGTTGCCTCCCACCATGGCTTCACAATAGCTTACAAACAGAGCCCAAACATCATTTTACTCAATGTTTTTATTCCATTTCTATTTGCTGCGCTTCAGTGCACATGGATAAATAAAGCCTGATGCTGCCTGTGATCCCCAGTCTTGCTGAGGGTCGCACTGACAGAGTAGGACCACTACAACAAAGCAGGGCTTGTTATGTATTCTGACTGCGGGACGGCTAAGATGCTTGGTGTTTGCTGAGACAGCAGATGACTTGCCTTGCTCTCTCTGCCCCTTGCTCAACCAAGGCAGGATAGACTTAATTGCCTCATTAGCAAAAGGGCCGGCGAGGAGTAGGCCTCTTTCACAATGTTCAATGTCAAGAGTGCAACCAAAAGGAAAGATTAATAGAGTAAACAACATCTCCATCTCATAAATGGAAAAAAAAAATTGTTTTCTAGTATGATGGGTCATTGGCCAAAAGCTTAATTTCACTCCAAAGTGATAGAATTATGGATGTATTTTTTTTTTTTAATCTTATCTGCATATTCTAACCTTATTATTCCTAATTGTCATACGGTGTATAACACAGCTTGCTGTGTGGTAACTCTCAAAGCTGGCTTCTTTTAAGCTTGGACCCGTCTAAAAAGCAGAGTCATCATGCCAACTTTAATTATTTTAAGAGCTTGAATTAGCAAACTCTGCTATTTCCCCCTCTACAGCGTCTTTGGAACACAGACAGTAAATCAAGCCAAATGCTAACAGTCTAGATTTCCCTCTTGAAGAAAGACACACAAAATAAAAATTATGTCTGCTGCTGAGAGAAGATGTGAGGTCCAAAAAAGCCTCATGTTTAATAATTTTGAGAGAGCCATAAAACTCAGCCCAGCTTTCACTCACTACTGCAGCGTTTGCACACTAAAGAGCACGCTACCTTCATCCGGAAACCATAATAAGACAATTTCATTTAAAGTTTGACGATTTGGACAACAACGCCAAACCATGACAGGCATCTTGAACGCAGTCCTAAGCCTGTGTCTGTCTCTTCACTGGAGATGTGGTGATCTGTAAGTCGGTTCTGACTAATCGTGTTCACTAAACAGAAATGCAGGAGATGACTAATTCAAATGGAGGTAACATGTTGTTATCGCTCTGAATGAGCTGCAGATTATGATTGGAAAGTTATTCGCATCATTTTGCTAGTTTCCAAAGTACACTATTACTGTAGTGAGTTTGCACAAGCACACAAAAACACTACTTTTTGTATTTAGTTGCAGTAGGCCTATCAAGTACAAACATACTCCGCGTTCACTTTATATCCATGCTAAGCTCATGCTTGCATGTCCACTTTTGGAAAAGCACAACAAAGAGATTCGGAAAAAACAGTGTAAAAGTAACAAGTAATGGTGGATAATTGTGGATTACACCACCTTTACTGCCTGGTATGTTATGACAGAGGCTACATTACAAAATATACTGTACTCATCTGCATGGGAAGTATAGCGTAAAGGCTCCATATCATCAACAAGCCAAGTCTAACGAGTCGGAAAAACAAAGACAGTGGTGCCATCTGTTCTGAACCACTTTGCCGGGAAAGGGGGAAAAAGTGGAACGACAAAGGAATAAATAAAAAAAGAAGAAGCTTTTTTAGCAGTGCAAATACATATAAATTATACTCTGACCACAGCCTAGACTCCTGTGCAAGCGTCATCTTCTCCCAAAGAAACAAACTTCTTTGGCCAGATAGAGGGCTCAACGCTCAATAATTCTCGGGGAAAGAGCTGTAGTGCAATTAGCGACATTACATACTTAATTTGTGAACAACCTAGTAATTGATCAATGATATTCAGTTTACAATGTTTTCGCTGTGCTATGAAAGACCAGAAACATCCCCTGCAAGAGAATAGGACTGGCAAAACCAAGACTGGGCCTAAGTTATTGCATTTTACAGTACTGTGTGAAGGGCATTTACATTAGGTAAAGTTTTGATGACCACAGATTTCATCCCTATAAAGAATCACTCAGCAGAATTGCACATCTTACACATCTTTAAAGGTCATTTCCAAAGATTAGTTAGAGTCAATAAATAGATTAAGCCTGTTATTTAAAGTTGGTGAATGATCAATTGTTTTAGTCTTCTAAAATAAAAAAAAATCCTTTTCTTTCTCGCTCTCAGTATAGATCTAAATTGGGCAGGTGGCTGAGTCCTGACTTCAGTTATCAATCACCAAGAGTGGAGGGGATTCTCCAGATGGTGTTCAGGTCTCGTGCAGGTGACCACTTTGTCTTTCACCACTCTAATCAATGGCCACTGAATTTCCTCCCTTCCAAACACCATCCATCTTTAAGTCTTTCCAGGCTGCTCGGTGACGACCAAAAGCGGCTGAAGATAAATGTTTAAAGGGCAGAAGGGCCTCTAATGATCAAAGCCACTAACGCTTTAGGGAAGGCTGGCACGCAAAAGAGGAAATGGAGTGAGACAATGTAGCATGAAGGTTCAAAACACCTAATGGAGTGTCCTGCTTGCTGAGCTAATAAACTGCTTCAAATTGAAAAGGAACAGCAGGCGTCTAAATAGAGCGAGTTGAAAAAAAGTTGCTGTGTTCATTCAGTCAGCTCACAATTAGAAAAAGCAGAAGGGGAGGAGAAAAAAACCTTGCCATTGTTTGGTGCAGCCCAAGTTGCTTTTATTGCTCATGCAATGGATTCTAAGGATTGAATTACAGCTGAGTGGCATGTAGAGGGGTCTATGTTAAGTCTATGTTGTGTGCACCGGCACCACACTGGAATAAGTACAATAAATGCCCATTTCACAATTCTTTCTGCCTGCATGAAAAATCCTTTGCTTTATGCTACGATTTATGGGGAGGACACCCTGTGGTAACAGTCTGGCTGTGAGCTGCATTCTCATTTCACCAGCATGGTGCAGTTTGAATGTCCAAGTTGATATTTGGGCATGATAATCAGTAATCATAGTGGGAGTTGAGCCACCGCACAGGTTGGTGTCTGACAGGTGCCCCCCATGAGCATTTAAAGTGCTAAACAACCAGTAAAAATTGATAAATTATTGGCAGACAGTTTACTGGGGGTTTGACACTATTTCCCCTCACTGAAAAATTTTAGTCCAACATCAAACTGTTCAATCAAGATCTGCTGAGTTAAGAGAAAGAATTCATATAATTGTGTTGTGCAATACGCCTGATCAGGCTCTGTAAACCTTTGTTAACAGGCTACCAGGTGACAGAGGAAAGAGACACACAAGCATGACTGCTACTGTAACACAACCAATGTCACCCCTGTGCTGCTCATTGGGTTTACATTTTTTATCAAGAGTTTGCTTTTTCTTCCTTTGTGTCATTGATGTAAGCGCTATGCTAAGCTGCTTGAAAGTGAAAGACACCTCAGCAATAGGGATTTTGGTTTTTGAGCTGTTTATTTTCCTGCACAGTTGGATCACGCAGCTGCACAGAAAACCGAGATATACCTGGTTTCAGAGACAGAGAACATAGATCAAAAACATGTTCTGCTCTGAGAAGACATTTTTTACTAAGGCAGAAAGCACTTGAAAGCACCCCAACAGGGCTGGCAGAGCTCTGAGATGATAGCAACCCAGCCCCCACCAGTGATAAACCATTTCAAATAGTATTTCTGTAAAATGTATGAATTTTGATCACCTTTGCTCTTTGCAGCCGAAGAGCACACGGTCGGGGATAGATGGAATCCTATTTCCAGCAATGTCAATAGCTGCAAAGATTTCATATCAGACCAGACCTTTATTGTGGTGAATCAATGGGAGACAAATCCATGCTTCACTTCACAACGAGCATCACCGTTTATCTCCCCATTTTGTTCACTCTTTGATCTCCTCACTACTTACATGAAACAATCATAGACCTTGATTCAAATATTTATGCACACAGCCAGCAAATCACTTCATATTTTCTAAGAAAATAGAAAGCTGTAATAGCGCTTGCTCCATTGACTTTCAAACTGCAAATAAGGCAGAAATCCTCCCTTTGGAGGAAATGCCATGGCAGTAGAGATTACAGGGAACTAGGGGCCAATGCAACGTTTCAGTGCCATGATTACCCAATGGTTTAAAGGGCTACCAAGTTTGAGTTTTGGAGCATCTGATCTTAATTTACCTGCTTTTCAAATGTTTCTGCTTTTATATTATTTATTATTAGTTATAATGGACTGGGGGCTTCAAGTTTACACATTTATGGTCAACTAAAATATACAATCCTGAAGCCATAACACAGTGCCCAAACTATTAACTATTCACTTAACCATGTTAATGACATGGTTAACTGAATCAATTTCTGCTTAGGTCAGTCTGTGAGAGATCCAGGGGCAGTGGGATCAATTGATTCAAAGGCTGATGGGTTATGTTTTGGGATTATTGCTATTGGCATTGCTGTCTTGTGGTCAATAGATCCAAATTAGGCTCCCTGCCTCACTATGGCAGTGTTTTTGTTTTTGGTGCTGTTTAGTTGAACTGTGTCCCCTTACAAAAAAACAACAAAATGATGAATTAGATAGGATGCTATCACTTTAATATTATTAAGCTTACAATGATATCAACATTAGCAAAAGGTAACAGATCCTTACATTTAAGAAGATGGGGATGGAGAATGTTTGGCCATTCTACTTAATGAATTACTTCAATTCATAATTTCTCACAGATTAATTTTCTGCCAATTGATTTATCAACTAATTGCTAAAACTCTAATTGTAACATCCAACATCTTTAGAACAACTTTTTAACAATGGGAATAAGCTTTTCACCAACGTCATGAATATGGCAAAACTTAGTTTGACATTTTGGGAAATATCCTTACTCCCTTTCTTTCTGTATTAAGTATTAAGTATTAAGATACAGTACAGCAGTTGCTTAGCTTAGCATAAAGAATGGAGACAGGGAAAATGTAGCCTGGCAGTGTGTAAAAGCAACAAAATCCACCAACCAGTGCCTCAAAACTCACTAATTAATACAATATATCTTGTTTGTTTAATCTGCAAATGTGGTATAAATCGTCTCATCTAACTCTCAGTAAGAGCTCATCTGACTGGTTGTATTTTCCAAAATGACTAACCATAAAGTTTCTTTTTATTTCTCATAACGATCTAATCTTCCTGGCCTAATGTATAAAACAGCAGGTAGTTGTGATATGTGTTGGTTTGTCTGCAAAAACTGTCTTTAATTGTTTGTGTACAGCAGTGTACTAGTGTACTGTAATGTCCTGTGTATACTGTGCATGTGGCCCAAGTGAATGTGAGCCTCTCCTGCACATCTGTCAAAGATTAGCAGTAAACTGAAATAGGCAGTTCCTGTTCATACGATCCAAAATAATCTGGAAGTGATTTTCCCAGTGAAGGATAAAAAGGGGGAGGGTTTATAGGTCAGAAACACTACACAAACCCAGCTCGGTCTAGGCATATGTCTTGTGTTTTACAAGATGCAAGTGCCAAAAGACCCATGCTTGGACAGCTTGGATATTATGGGCGGGGCACAAACACACTAAGAGAAAGATAAAGAAACTGTCAAACAAATAAATATTGTAGAGATGTCAACAGATGAATTCAAGAAAGGCTATGTTCCTTCCACCAGTGCAACCTTGATTTTTTTTTTCAATCCTGGGATGTCATTGGCTGCTATAAACATCAACCCGCCTAGACCCTCAAGTAGCTGGAATAAAAGCACTTACAGTACAAAGCAGGTACACTTTCACCTACAAACACTCGTTATAGCTCGCACAGCATCCAGCTTGCTACGACAGAAAAGAAAGATCCGTCTGACTAAAAGCACTAAAATCGATGAAACATGAAGAATCCCTCAGGTACAAAAAGAGAACGGTTTGTTATTCAGGGAAGCAAGCTGTCATTCAAAGGCCGTACACATCAGGGGGAAAGTGCTTGGAAGGCAAATCAGTGTTTGTTAATGATATGGGTCAATTGTTTTGAGGACGGCGGGACCTCTGCACTTATCTGTAGGCCTCTTCAATCACCCTTGGTCGAGGTTTTGTATTCAGGAGCGCTTTGTCCTTGCTGAGCCATTCCCATTTGCCACTCTGGCTTTGAGTAATAAAATCCTCTCTTGACGGAAATCTGTTTACACTTTGTTCTGCATGTCAAATCGCTGACATTGTACATGGATGGGAAGTCATTTAACTATCTGAACAATGCACTGCAAGCTATTTGCCATTTACCCCTCCACAGCTGCATCTTTACTGTACTGTACACAGCTTGAATGTAACTTTTACTGGATACTTATTCCTGTGTACATAGATGTATTGTGATGCTTTGCATTGTCCTTTTGCCCAGTCCGTGTGAACATATTTTGAATGTGTTGAATTTGTCTGCATCACCTTCATCAAATAAACTCCTGCAAATTAATTCTACCAGCCAATTACAGTAACTTAAAAGGTCTACGCTTCTACAATGTGAGATGAAGGTTAACTCGCCGTGCAAGGCTCCACACCTAACTGACAACTCCTCTAAACATCGTGCCCATTCGAGTTCCGCAAAAGCAGATCTGCCAAATTCATCACATGCTCTCGGATATCAAACATGTTCAAGGCTGAGAAAGTACATAGGGGATGCCACATGTGGAGAATAATGCGCATCAAAAGAAGATCAAAACAAAGACTTAATGTATGGTAACTAGACGTCAGAAATCAAATTCTCTCTGGGTTTATAAGAATGTCAGAAGTCTGTGGCTGTGTGTGTGTGTGTGTGTGTGTGTGAGTGTGATTCAGGCGCAAACACATCAAGATGTCACTTCATAACCTCTGGCTCAGGAGGCTCCTGTCATCTTCACATTTCAGAGATCCTCTGCCTACCCCGGCAGACATACTAAATATAGAATGGGGACAGAATTTCTGTTTGGAGCCACTGCTCTCTTTATCTACATCTAACACTAGCAGGCGTGCACAGGCACTGCCATCTTCTCATTGTTTTACGCATGTATACATGCATGGAGACAAACAAGCATCAACATGCACACTGATATTGGATTAAGACCCTACTGTATTCCCATGATCAGTCACATTGCATTATAGACTGAACAAAAGGCTCCACCAAGCGAGGGTACAGAGGGTTTGTATCTCACACAAAAGCTGCTCATTCTTTCCAATTATTTCTGTCAAGTGACTTACAGTGTGTTATTACTTCTTGGACAGTCATTTTCAAATTCCATCATTCAGAATAATTTAATCCAGAGAGGCAATCCATCACTAGTCTCCTTTACCTGGCTGAATCTACCACACTGATACCCAGTTACTCTATTTGACCTTGTTCCTGTTTCTTACTTAGTGTCGGCAGAGTCACAGAAGGGAGCTACACGTGACTCTCTGTGGCAATTAATTGTGCTACTTATCTGTAATGTGAACAGTGGATATTACATCTCCAACACATATTAAATTAAACGATATCTCAGGACTTGCGAGGCCACAGCCAAATAAAAAGGAAATGAGCCTCTATTAATGACTATTGATTCTTTTATAATAAAACAGCCACTTCCGCTCTTTACTTGGCCTCGATGTTGATCTTGAATTAATACAGGCTATAACTTCAGGACAATGTCCTTCAGTGTGGTGCAGGAGAGCCGCCTAGCCTGAAAAGCTACATATCTCCCTGGTCAGGAAAAAATGCTCTTTTGGCTGACTGGCAGATATTTTGTTGTCGCATGAGAGACACACGACCCAGGTTGCTGTACTGTACATTCACCCTAACAATATCATTTTCCGCAGCACAAATTGTTTCATATAGTCATATCTTGTGACATGACAGGAGAAGGAGGGAAATGCCTCACCATGGCAACAACAAGTAATTTAATACTCGCTGTGCAGGCTGATGGTTATTTTAAGAAAAGTGCATTATTATTCTTTATTAGGGAATAAATTACTGTTGAATAATTTTACCTTGGCATTGCTGGTTCAGCTGTGCCAGCTAAGAATTTATTGTGTTTTTCATCAACATCAGTAGTAGAAAACTACTATTTTAGGTAATTAAAAAATTATCTAATACAACCAGGCTGAAAAGTGAAACCGAAAAACGTGTTTGTATGAAGTGTCCAATGCCGAGTCAGTTCTTTAGTTGAAGCGCAGGATGAGTGGCCATCACCACTGAGCACATACAGGGGATTCACTGGATGACCGATGTAAGCCTTAACAAGTCAGCATGTATGCAGGTCCACACAAATGATCTCTTCACCATTTATCTTATTCAGGGTCACAGGGGGACTGGGGCCTTTCCCAGAATGCATTGGGTAAGGGGCAGTGTACTCTCCTGAGAGGTCACCGCAACATATAAGAAACTGAATAATGGGAGCCAGAGATAAACTCTTTAAACATTTACAAATCTACAGCACAATCCAGACCGAGCATGAGCAAATAACACCAGTTGTATGTCTAAACTAATGGAATGAAAAATGAAACACGAATGACTCTTTTGATTTCTCGCCAGACTGCAACAGCACGAACAGCAAGCTTCACACAGACTAGAGCACGACTTTTGGAATCAAACCAAAGCTCTCGGGTGCATTATTCGTCACACAGCCACTTTCGATCACTCTTACTCTAACTCAGAGGTTCCCAAACCTTTCCATTCCAAATACTTCTATTCATAGTCACTTCTGACTGTAAACATCCCTTTGGAAAATGCTGGTTTATCTCCAGTTACACCCAGCTGGGGAAGTTTCACTGCAGGTGAGGAGACAGCAGTAAGGAGTGTGGAACCTCTTACTGGAAGTCATTTACACACTGTCTCACAGTAACTTCCAGTTAGTTGAGTCACAGTGAAATTAAACAATCCCTCATTTAGCTCGGAACGTGAAAAGACCATCAGCGCAAGGACTGCAATAGAGTAGTAACAAGAGCTGTATTAGTATCAGCAGTAGTGGTGATAACATAAATAGTCAATAGCTGACAAAAGGAAGCTTCATTTTCAATTAACCTTTTTGAAATGCAGTTTCAAACTAAACAACTAAATTATGTAGCCCCACAAGTTTGAACATTTTTTTTAATTCTCAAAATGATGTTCAGGAGACTTCAAATTGGGCCAAACAGTAAGAAAGAGCTTGTGAAAAATGTATACTGTACCCTTGCAAGGACTTAGTGGTTTCTGTATGTATTATGTTTGGATTGTTTTTATCACTTTTGACAGAAACATTGTAAAAAGGCGTTTTGCTCATTTGCAGCAGACCTGTTTTTGAAGAATAAGTGTTAAGCAATGCCCTTAAGGGTCAATAAATCTGAATAGCAGATATAAAGGGAGGGGTCAAGTGAACTTTTATCTCCTTTAAATTGTCTCTCTTTTCAGAACTCCCCCAAGTAGAGCATCCTGTGGTTTGGAAATCAAGGTTGTTTGAGCGTTTCCATTTTTCAGATACGCGTGACTATAAATGGCAATTTCTTAACATATGCGCATTATAAAGTGCGAGGGTGACTATATATTCTGACATCATTCTAAATCGAAGACGGAAAGATTTTGCAGATGTGTTAAGGACGCGTTTAACAATATTATAAAAATATATATACATATATATATATATAT
>NC_045735.1:10444009-10449827 GCF_008692095.1 Etheostoma spectabile | reverse complement strand
ATATATATATATATATTCATTATCAATTTAATAATGACATACATCTGTGTCCACGTCGTCAGTGAGAAATGTCAGACGAACACGCTTCAATGCTTTTTAAACGAACGGCTTCTCTTTTAAAAAGGAATTGGAAGTGACTTACCTAGAAACAAAGAGCGAAATATTGCAGACATCACGGCTGGAAATCCCATATGCAAACGGAGCTGGAAACAATGCGCTCAGACCGCCTTCACATTCATTGGGCTGACCTAAGTGCGGGCAGAACGGAGCAGCGCCATCAGCGAATAGAGGAGCGAAATCAGAGATAGCCTAAATAAATCTTCATTGAGCATATGAGTCCAAGGACATCATATGTTGCACACGCCCGAAATATCTAAGCCTCCCAAGAAGAAGAAGAAGAAGAAGAAGAAACGTGGCTGTTTCTCTTCATCGTCATTTTCCTCGCAGGCTACTTGGCGTCAAATCAAAGTTCCCTGGCTGTCGGGCTCTGGCGTGGGACGTGTTGTCTCAGGGTCCCCTCTGTCTCCTCCTCAGCAGTCTCTCCTCCTTTCCTCCTCCGCTGCACAAAATGCCAGAGAGGAGGAGGAAGAGGGCGAATAGGTGGATGTTGAGGGGATGCTGAAGGATGGAGACCTCTAGAGTCTGAAGTTCTCTTACACAGCCAGAGCATCCTGCAACAAACACTAAAAGGCTTGTTGAGAGGACGTCCTCTTGTTAAGTGTTGCAGCTAATATATTTGATATGAATGGAATTAATGTTGCCTGTAATGACAATATTGGTATGCTGTTATTAGCAAATACCAGTCCTGTACTGTACGTACAGTAGAACTGCATACGGTTTATAGTAAGTCTTTGGGACTGTTTCATTGTAATCTTTGCCATATAACTACAATATTATTATAGGGAGAATGTTTTCTTAAGGTATTTTTCAATCTTATAGCGTATAACTATGCCATTGCTATTAGTAATTTAACATGGGTTAACATTGCTCTTTGAACTTTATAGGGCTAAAATCAGGAGTATTTGATTTGATTCACAGAAAAGTAACTATTTTGATAATAGATCCATCGTTTAAATCATCAATCAAGACTGGATGTTTCTCTTTGCGGTGTGTGATCCTGAAGTGAATATCTGACTTTTAGATTGTTGGTGGGACAAAATAAGCAATTTGATGACACTTGGGCTCAGTGACTATGTGTTTTTGTCTTTTTTAACCAATTAATCAAGAAAATAATTGGCAGATTATTTGTTAATCAATATGGCTGACAGGTAACAGACCTAGCGTTTTTTTGTTTTTGTAAAAATTCAATACCAACCTATTGTATTAAGGATTACAATCATTTTTTTTGTATACTATTTAAGGATTAGGATTGTCAGGCTAACCTTATATGATTTTAAATTTAAGAAAAAGGAAAAAGAGCATGTTTAAAATTCAAAAGCATGATGGATTTTCTGGGTTGTATATATATTTTGCAGGCTGTGATGACGCATGCTTGTGATCAAAGGCATGTTAAACACCTGTTTTGAACCAGAAGGCATATTTTTGCTCGCTTACCATCCTTTATTTGTACACCAGCTTCTCAATTTTAGGATTATTCTATCAATCTTTTCAAAACTGACACACAAGATTTATCACATCATTGGCTTTGGGTAAGATATCTTACAAAAGCAGCATGGTCTAAGTTAGGTAAACAAACAGGAAAAAGGGGGGGGGGGGGGGGAGTTGCGCGGTCTGCTCTCAGACCTTGAGACAAATTAATCCCCCCCCTTTTGGGTCTCAGCAATCCACAGAAATAACAAAAGGTTTTAACTCGCCAGTGGCCCTCTGCTCTCTCTCCCTCTCTTACCCCCTTGAGTGGCCTGCTCTTCAGCACCAGCCTTCCTCCATTCCTTTCCGTTCCAATAACTAGATAGCTTGAAACAATGTCTCACATGCACAGTACACACACACACACACACACACACACACACACACACACACACACACTCTCTCTCTCTCTCTTTTTCTCTTGTTCTCACTGCAGACAAAGAAACGCATATACACAGAGAACAGTTAAAGAGACACAGAGGGCAACAAATGCATGCAACATAATTCCAGATGTTGCGATAGGCAGATAGGATGAGACACAGTAATGTCATGTTTTCAGTCTTATGTGGTTGGGTATTTTGTTCACAGTGACACTCGTCTACCTCTTTTTTTCTTTGCTTGTGTTGCTCTGTTTACCTTTGTGTTGAAGCTGAATATAAAAAGGTCACATTCTCATTGCGACTCATATATGCAGATGTTGGTAGTTACGGTCATGCTGCAGCACAGTGTTGTAAAGCACAAAAACAAAAAACGACTCTAAAGTGCTGCAATGTTAGCTGTCAAACTATGACGGATGGCAGGTTGTATGGACATGTTTTCCCCTGCAATCACAGCAATCCTACTGTAATCTAAGTTCAGATAAAAACACTTGATTGAAAAGGCACCTGATAGCCAACATATATTACATCTATGTTCAATTTCCCCCCCAAATGCAGGATTTTCTACAGAAAGATTAGATCTGGAGGCAGGGTAGAGTATGCAGCTGTACAATGCATTACACAGCGCTGAGGTTATCATGATTGCTCTTTAAAAAGAAGACCTCACTTATGTATGAAGGGATGATAATACTACGTAATATATGGGGAAGATCCACGGTTGATAGTGGTGATTCTGCGATAGGTTACTTGTCTCACAGTGCAGTGTAGATAGTGCCGTGGGAGGAAACCTGTCTGCGTTTGGTGGCTTGGCATTGGTGCATGATGTAGCACCCCAATGCAGATGGCCTCACAGATGGTTGAAATTTATACCATGGGGCCTTGAAAAGTTGCTAGTGTGGAAACTGCTCTTTCTCCCTGATTAGTTTCACATCACCAAGAACACAGCAATCTCCACACACCCATATCTCACTGCGCTGACAACATATGACTAGTTGTGAAATTAATTATGATAACATATGAAAAAATGTATTGTTTTAGCATAAATATGATGTGCTGTGTGGGCAACCCCTTTTTAAGGTGACAATGATCATTTGTTGGGACTCCCCCCTTCTTTCTTTTCGTTCTTTTTTAGTTCATGAAAATATAATCCTCCTAAGTGCAAAGTCCATGATTTTTTTAAAATCTCCCAGACCCAACACGGCTTGCATTTTAGCTGGGAGCACTCTTGACTTATGTACTTTAAGTGGATTTGCAATTTAAATTGGAGCAACAAGACGCTCTTCGGACCTCCTTGCAGGAGATGGAGCGCCTCTGTGAGAGTGTTCCCAGCCGCCAGAACAGCTGTATCACCCTCATCATGACTTCACAGGGACGTGTTAGTGTTTTGTTGACGCACGGAAGACACCCTGCAAACAGATACAGACATGCCAGGATGCCTGATTTGGCCACCTTTCTCTCCTGACCTCAGGGAATGAGAGAAGTGGATAGTTAAAAGGATTCTTAAGTAACGATATGGATGTGGAGAAAAAAAACCTCTTTTGTTTAGGCCTCTCTATTTTTAGTGTGATTCTTCAGCGTTAGTGTTTCATGGCTCACAGATTCTTTATAATTTAATGAGGGAGAGGGCGGCCCTCAGAGATTTATGGTGAGCGTCTCAAGGCAGCATTGGCCACTCGGCTTATTGATCCAAATCTGATGTTTGTTTGTGGGTCAGTAAAGCTCTTTCCCTCCTGTACCATGCAACCCCACCATAGGAACATTCAAATTGCCTGCTCCTTTTAAAGCTAATAAAATAAATGCACTCCAGGTCAATGTTCATTATTTTAGTCTCTCTTTAAACATAAAGCAGATCCTGACAGCCAGTCAGAGATGTGTTAAACAACAGTGCCATGTGGTGTAGAGACTTCAGCCATGGATATAAAGAGCCTACTGAGAGTACAGCAAAAGCATGATTTGCACATGCAACCTTGACACATTGGCAGGTTTATTGACCAACATGATGAACTAAGTTCTTAGTCCAACAACCACGGCACATTTTATTGTATTGTGTGTGTGTATTTACATATCTGTGATAAAGGAGGAGCAAAGGCCCATTTTAGAGCACTTTCTATCCTCTCCTGCTCCACATTCCTATGAGCGAAACGCTTGTCTCCTTGTACTTTAAAACCCAATGAGTTCAAAAGTGGATGTTCCTCCTCAATTTATTTATGAGCATTTCATTTGGAACATGAGGCAGAGAAGGATAGAGTTTAAAAACATGTTATCATGCTCTAATTTAAGGCAAGGCAGAGGACTGAATAACATCCAGGAACACAGCAGCAGTTTTATTTTAAATCTGTTAGCCTGCAGTGGTGAATAGGTCAATGAATCAGCTGAATGGGAATTATTGAATGAATGAATTCATCAACCAGAGCACGAGCAATTGGCTGCATTAACCAAACACACATGATGGTGTCATTTGAAAGAGTGAAATAAGACTGATTGTTGTTTATGTTAAATTGTGTGACTCTGTCTTTGGGAAAAGTAATGATGTTAAATTGTTGCCTGCACCAGTTCAGGATAAACAAATCAATCATGTTTGAATATCATTTCCACCACATTGTATGTGGCATTAGAAATGATTTTCCTCAACAATGGCCTTTTTCCACACCAGCAGTTACAGGAATATGCTGTATCCTGTCTGTCTCTAGCATACAAAAAGAAAAAAACAAAACAAATAAATCTTTAATTAGAGGAGGTTGTTTGGGGAATTTAGACATGGATTTCCGTAAGTGGGAGGGCATGCATGAACACCACACTACCATACGCGTAGGAGCTGCAATAATTTATAATAATAAATATAATAAAAGTATCTAGTTATTTAATTTTACTCAACATAAAACAAACTTAATCAGCCTCGTATGGCTTCACTGTGTTAAAAAAAGATAAGTCTCAAAAGGAACTAATAACACACCTAATTTCAGTAGAACCAACTACTTGTATGCCAATTTGGGCATTATTGCAATGATCTAATCATAACAAAAATAAAACCAGAGTATAAAATCAAATCTGTGTCCCACATTGTTCCCCCAAACCACCTTCTCTGTTCTTTTGTAGCCTGCACCGTTCAATGAGGGGACACAATTGGACACATAATGAACGTTAATGGTTGCAGTTGTACAACTTGTACCACAGTAAACTGACTCGAGAAAACAATCTTTCTGCTCTTTACCAGGACATCCGAGTAGCCTTAGTGGGGGGGCTTAGGATCCCACATTGAACCAAGCAAATTAGCTGATTAGCCTCGGATTTAAAAGCAAATTGGATGCCTTCTTTGTCATTGATTGCTTTGCCTCTTCAGGTTTATTTACACAGGATGGAGAGCTTGTGAGCACATTTCTGTTTAGCAAACAGAGCTTGACTGAGCAATAAGTGGAGGTGGGTGGGGGAGCAGGTTAAGTGTTGAGGGTTTTGTTTGATTTGGCTGATATTGGGATTCCCGTATCTCTTCCCCCCACCGCTCTGTCCAAATCCAAACCACAACTATTACTACTGCTGCCCTCTCCCTGATAAAGTGGTCTCCATCCTGGTCATAGGGGAAATGAGTGATGTGAGCCGTATAGTTGTAAATCAGCAGACGCTTTGCATCATTGTATGTCAGGTGTGGGTGTAGCTGGAGGGCATCCATCTTCCACACATGTATATTCATCACTTGAGGAAATTAACTAGCTGTTGATAAACACTTTGACCAAAGGACACATTTAAGAATTACCCCCAGTCTCACAGGGTACAATGGGGCTCAAAAGTTTGGGCACCCCAGGTAAAAATATGTATTAATGTGCATAAAGAAGCCAAGAAAAGATGGGAAAATCTCC
>NC_045735.1:10443932-10443999 GCF_008692095.1 Etheostoma spectabile | reverse complement strand
CAAATGACAGATTAGACATTTGTATAATATGTCAAAAAAAGTTAGATTTTATTTCCATCATATACAC
>NC_045735.1:10426181-10443922 GCF_008692095.1 Etheostoma spectabile | reverse complement strand
ACAGAAAACAAAAAAATGGCGTCTGCAAAAGCTTGGGCACCCTGCAGAGTTTCTAGCATGCACAGCCCCATTTGGAAAGCTGAGACAATCAGCACCATGGGTTCTTCTAAGCAGTTGTCTAGAAAACTGAAACTGAAAATAGCACCAAAAGCAGGAGAAGGCTAGAAGAAGATAGCAAAGCATTTCAGATGCCACTATCCTCTTTCGGAATGTAATTAAGGACTGGCTCAGGAACAGTGGAAGTTAAAGCAAGATCTGGAAGACCAAGAAAAATATCAGACAGAATTGTCAGGTCGCAGGATTGAGAGAAAAGCAAGTCAAAACCCACGTTCCATCCAGAAAGACCTGGCAGACACTGGATTTGTGGCACACCATTCCACTTAAAGAGATACTTGTACAAACATGGTCTTCATGGAAGATCATCAGAAGAAAACCTCCTCAACGTCCTCACCACAAAATCAGTGATTGAATTTGCAAATGAACATATAGACAAACCTGATGCATTGTGGAAACAGTTCTGTGGACTGATGAGGTTAAAATAGAACTTTTGGCCGGAATGAGCAAAGGTCCGTTTGAAGAAGAAAAGCACCAAATTTAATGAAAAGAACCTCTGTCCACTGTTGCATGGGGGGGGGGGGGGGGGGGGGGGGGGGGGGGTCAATCATGCTTTGGGGTTGGCAGCCAGTGGCACGGGAACATTTCACAGTAGAAGGAAAATGTTTTCAATAAAATGTCAGCACAATTTTGGACGCTAACTGATGCTATCTGTGAAAACGCTTACAGTTAAGAAAGGATGGCTTCTACAAATGGATAATGATCCTAAACACACCTCAAAATTCACCGTGGATTACATCCAGAGGCGTAAACATAAAATCAAACATAATTGAAAATCTATGGATAAACCTTAAAAGAGAAGTGTGTGACAGACCCAGATATCTCAAAGAACTGGAAGACTTTTGTAAGGAAGAATGGGCGAAGATAACTCAAACAAGAATTGAAAGACTCTCGGCTGGCTACAAGAAACATTTCCAAGCTGTGATACTTGCCAAAGGGGGCAGCACAAGGTATTAACTCTGCAGGGTGGCCAAACTTTTGCGGACGCCATTTTTTTGTTTTCTGTTAATTTGAAAGTGTAAATGATGGAAATAAAATCTAATTCTCCAAAAGGCATCAAATGACAGATTAGCATTCATATAATGTACAAAAAGTTAGATTTATTTCCATCATTTACACTTTCAAATTAACAGAAAACAAAAAATGGCGTCCGCAAAAGTTTGGCCACCCTGCAGAGTTAATACCTTGTGCTGCCCCCTTTGGCAAGTATCACAGCTTGGAAATGTTTCTTGTAGCCAGCCGAGAGTCTTTCAATTCTTGTTTGAGTTATCTTCGCCCATTCTTCCTTACAAAGTCTTCCAGTTCTTTGAGATATCTGGGTCTGTCACACACTTCTCTTTAAGGTTTATCCATAGATTTTCAATTTGTTTGATTTTATGTTTACGCCTCTGGATGTAATCCACGGTGAATTTTGAGGTGTGTTTAGGATCATTATCCATTTGTAGAAGCCATCCTTTCTTTAACTTAGCTTTTTCACAGATAGCATCAGTTAGCGTCCAAAATTTGCTGACATTTTATTGAAAACATTTTCCTTCTACTGTGAAATGTCCCCGTGCCACTGGCTGCCAACCCCAAAGCATGATTGACCCCCCCCCCCCCCCCCCCCCCCCCCCCCCCATGCAACAGTGGACAGAGGTTCTTTTCATTAAATTTGGTGCTTTTCTTCTCCAAACGGACCTTTGCTCATTCCGGCCAAAAGTTCTATTTTAACCTCATCAGTCCACAGAACTTGTTTCCACAATGCATCAGGTTTGTCTATATGTTCATTTGCAAACTTCAATCACTGATTTTTGTGGTGAGGACGTTGAGGAGGTTTTCTTCTGATGACTCTTCCATGAAGACCATGTTTGTACAAGTATCTCTTTATAGTGGAATGGTGTGCCACAACTCCAGTGTCTGCCAGGTCTTTCTGGATGGAACGTGGGTTTTGACTTGCTTTTCTCTCAATCCTGCGACCTGACAATTCTGTCTGATATTTTTCTTGGTCTTCCAGATCTTGCTTTAACTTCCACTGTTCCTGATGACTGCCATTCCTTAATTACATTCCGAACAGAGGATATTGGCATCTGAAAATGCTTTGCTATCTTCTTCTAGCCTTCTCCTGCTTTTGTGAGCGTCAACTATTTTCAGTTTCAGTTTTCTAGACAACTGCTTAGAAGAACCCATGGTGCTGATTGTCTCAGCTTTCCAAATGGGGCTGTGCATGCTAGAAACTCTGCAGGGTGCCCAAGCTTTTGCAGACGCCATTTTTTTGTTTTCTGTTATTTTGAAAGTGTATATGATGGAAATAAAATCTAACTTTTTTTGACATATTATACAAATGTCTAATCTGTCATTTGATGCCTTTTTGGAGATTTTCCCATCTTTTCTTGGCTTCTTTATGCACATTAATACATATTTTTACCTGGGGTGCCCAAACTTTTGAGCCCCATTGTACCCTGTGAGACTGGGGGTAATTCTTAAATGTGTCCTTTGGTCAAAGTGTTTATCAACAGCTAGTTAATTTCCTCAAGTGATGAATATACTGTGTGGAAGATGGATGCCCTCCAGCTACACCCACACCTGACATACAATGATGCAAAGCGTCTGCTGATTTACAACTATACGGCTCACATCACTCATTTCCCCTATGACCAGGATGGAGACCACTTTATCGGGAGAGGGCAGCAGTAGTAATAGTTGTGGTTTGGATTTGGACAGAGCGGTGGGGGAAGAGATACGGAATCCCAATATCAGCCAAATCAAACAAAACCCTCAACACTTAACCTGCTCCCCCACCCACCTCCACTTATTGCTCAGTCAAGCTCTGTTTGCTAAACAGAAATGTGCTCACAAGCTCTCCATCCTGTGTAAATAAACCTGAAGAGGCAAAGCAATCAATGAAAGAAGGCATCCAATTTGCTTTAAATCCGAGGCTAATCGTAATTTTGCTTGGTTCAATGGGGATCCTAAGCCCCCCCCTAAGGCTACTCGGATGTCCTGGTAAAGAGCAGAAAGATTGTTTTCTCGAGTCAGTTTACTGTGGTACAAGTTGTACAACTGCAACCAATTAGTTATTATGTGTCAATTGTGTCCCCTCATTGAACGGTGCAGGCTACAAAAGAACAGAGAAGGTGGTTTGGGGGAACAATGTGGGACACAGATTTGATTTTATACTCTGGTTTTATTTTTGTTATGATTAGATCATTGCAATAATGCCCAAATTGGCATACAAGTAGTTGGTTCTACTGAAATTAGGTGTGTTATTAGTTCCTTTTGAGACTTATCTTTTTTTAACACAGTGAGCCATACGAGGCTGATTAAGTTTGTTTTATGTTGAGTAAAAAAATACTAGATACTTTTATTATATTTATTATTATAAATTATTGCAGCTCCTACGCGTATGGTATGTGGTGTTCATGCATGCCCTCCCACTTACGAAATCCATGTCTAAATTCCCCAAACAACCTCCTCTAATTAAAGATTTATTTGTTTTGTTTTTTTCTTTTTGTATGCTAGAGACAGACAGGATACAGCATATTCCTGTAACTGCTGGTGTGGAAAAAGGCCTTGTTGAGAAAATCATTTCTAATGCCACATACAATGTGGTGGAATGATATTCAAACATGATTGATTGTTTATCCTGAACTGGTGCAGGCAACAATTTAACATCATTACTTTTCCCAAAGACAGAGTCACACATTTAACATAAACAACAATCAGTCTTATTTCACTCTTTCAAATGACACCATCATGTGTGTTTGGTTAATGCAGCCAATTGCTCGTGCTCTGGTTGATGAATTCATTCATTCAATATTCCCATTCAGCTGATTCATTGACCTATTCACCACTGCAGGCTAACAGATTTAAAATAAAACTGCTGCTGTGTTCCTGATGTTATTCAGTCCTCTGCCTTGCCTTAAATTAGAGCATGATAACATGTTTTTTAAACTCTATCCTTCTCTGCCTCATGTTCCAATGAATGCTCATAAATAAATTGAGGAGGAACATCCACTTTTGAACTCATGGGTTTTAAAGTACAAGGAGACAACGTTTCGCTCATAGGAATGTGGAGCAGGAGAGGATAGAAAGTGCTCTAAAATGGGCTTTGCTCCTCCTTTATCACAGATATGTAAATACACACACACAATACATAAAATGTGCCGTGGTTGTTGGACTAAGAACTTAGTTCATCATGTTGGTCAATAAACCTGCAATGTGTCAAGGTTGCATGTGCAAATCATGCTTTTGCTGTACTCTCAGTAGGCTCTTTATATCCATGGCTGAAGTCTCTACACCACATGGCACTGTTGTTTAACACATCTCTGACTGGCTGTCAGGATCTGCTTTATGTTTAAAGAGAGACTAAAATAATGAACATTGACCTGGAGTGCATTTATTTTATTAGCTTTAAAGGAGCAGGCAATTTGAATGTTCCTATGGTGGGGTTGCATGGTACAGGAGGGAAAGAGCTTTACTGACCACAAACAAACATCAGATTTGGATCAATAAGCCGAGTGGCCAATGCTGCCTTAGACGCTCACCATAATCTCTGAGGGCCGCCCTCTCCCTCATTAAATTATAAAGAATCTGTGAGCCATGAAACACTAACGCTGAGAATCACACTAAAAATAGAGAGGCCTAAACAAAGAGGTTTTTTTTCTCCACATCCATATCGTTACTTAAGAATCCTTTTAACTATCCACTCTCTCATTCCCTGAGGTCAGGAGAGAAAGGTGGCCAAATCAGGCATCCTGGCATGTCTGTATCTGTTTGCAGGTGTCTTCCGTGCGTCAACAAAACACTAACACGTCCCTGTGAAGTCATGATGAGGGTGATACAGCTGTTCTGGCGGCTGGGAACACTCTCACAGAGGCGCTCCATCTCCTGCAAGGAGGTCCGAAGAGCGTCTTGTTGCTCCAATTTAAATTGCAAATCCACTTAAAGTACATAAGTCAGAGTGCTCCCAGCTAAAATGCAAGCCGTGTTGGGTCTGGGAGATTTTAAAAAATCATGGACTTGCACTTAGGAGGATATATTTTCATGAACTAAAAAAGAACGAAAAGAAAGAAGGGGGGAGTCCCCAACAAATGATCATTGTCACCTAAAAAGGGTTGCCACACAGCACATCATATTTATGCTAAAACAATACATTTTTTCATATGTTATCATAATATTTCACAACTAGTCATATGTGTCAGCGCAGTGAGATATGGGTGTGTGGAGATTGCTGTGTTCTTGGTGATGTGAAACTAATCAGGGAGAAGAGCAGTTTCCACACTAGCAACTTTTCAAGGCCCCATGGTATAAATTTCAACCATCTGTGAGGCCATCTGCATTGGGTGCTACATCATGCACCAAGCCAAGCCACAAACGCAGACAGGTTTCCTCCCACGGCACTATCTACACTGCACTGTGAGACAAGTAACCTATCGCAGAATCACCACTATCAACCGTGGATCTTCCTATATTAGTAGTATTATCATCCCTTCATACATAAGTGAGGTCTTCTTTTAAAGAGCAATCATGATAACTCAGCGCTGTGTAATGCATTGTACAGCTGCATACTCTACCCTGCCTCCAGATCTAATCTTTCTGTAGAAAATCCTGCATTGGGGGGAAATTGAACATAGATGTAATATATGTTGGCTATCAGGTGCCTTTTCAATCAAGTGTTTTTATCTGAACTTAGATTACAGTAGGTTGCTGTGATTGCAGGGGAAAACATGTCCATACAACCTGCCATCCGTCATAGTTTGACAGCTAACATTGCAGCACTTTAGAGTCGTTTTTTGTTTTTGTGCTTTACAACACTGTGCTGCAGCATGACCGTAACTACCAACATCTGCAATATAGTAGTCGAACGAAGGTATCATGCTCATAGCACAAATCACGAAGTGTACACGTTTTGAAAACCCAAACTGACAAAAGTAAAGATGCTTACTACTCGCACATCTAAGCACTGATCATGCTGACCTGATCGTGCCATATGCCTGCATCGGATTATGTTGCATGCATTTGTTGCCCTCTGTGTCTCTTTAACTGTTCTCTGTGTATATGCGTTTCTTTGTCTGCAGTGAGAACAAGAGAAAAAGAGAGAGAGAGAGAGTGTGTGTGTGTGTGTGTGTGGGTGTGTGTGGGTGTGTGTGTGTGTGTACTGTGCATGGAACATTGTTTCAGCTATCTAGTTATTGGAACGGAAAGGAATGGAGGAAGGCTGGTGCTGAAGAGCAGGCCACTCAAGGGGGTAGAGAGGGAGAGAGAGCAGAGGGCCACTGGCGAGTTAAAATCCTTTTGTTATTTCTGTGGATTGCTGAGACACAAAAGGGGGGGGATTAATTTGTCTCAAGGTCTGAGAGCAGACAGCAGCACTCCCCCCCCCCCCCCCTTTTTCCTGTTTGTTTACCTAACTTAGACCATGCTGCTTTGTAAGATATCTTACCCAAAGCCAATGATGTGATAAATCTGTGTGTCGTTTTGAAAAGATTGATAGAATAATCCTAAAATTGAGAAGCTGGTGTACAAATAAAGGATGGTAAGCGAGCAAAAATATGCCTTCTGGTTCAAAACAGGTGTTTTAACATGCCTTTGATCACAAGCATGCGTCATCACAGCCTGAAAATATATATACAACCACGAAAATCCATCATGCTTTTGAATTTTAAACATGCTCTTTTTCCTTTTTCTAAATTTAAAATCAATATAAGGTTAGCCTGACAATCCTAATCAAATAGTATACAAAAAAATGATTGTAATCCTTAATACAATAGGTTGGTATTGAATTTTTACAAAAACAAAAAAACGCTAGGTCTGTTACCTGTCAGCCATATTGATTAACAAATAATCTGCCAATTATTTTCTTGATTAATTGGTTAAAAAAGACAAAAACACATAGTCACTGAGCCCAAGTGTCATCAAATTGCTTATTTTGTCCCACCAACAATCTAAAAGTCAGATATTCACTTCAGGATCACACACCGCAAAGAGAAACATCCAGTCTTGATTGATGATTAAACGATGGATCTATTATCAAATAGTTACTTTTCTGTGAATCAAATCAAATACTCCTGATTTTAGCCCTATAAGTTCAAAGAGCAATGTTAACCCATGTTAAATTACTAATAGCAATGGCATAGTTTACGCTATAAGATTGAAAAATACCTTAAGAACATTCTCCTATATAATATTGTAGTTATATGGCAAAGATTACAATGAAACAGTCCCAAAGACTTACTATAAACCGTATGCAGTTCTACTGTACGTACAGTACAGACTGGTATTTGCTAATAACAGCATACCAATTTGTCATTACAGGCAACATTAATTCCATTCATATCAAATATATTACGCGCAACACTTAACAGAGGACGTCCTCTCAACAAGCCTTTTAGTGTTTGTTGCAGGATGCTCTGGCTGTGTAAGAGAACTTCAGACTCTAGAGGTCTCCATCCTTCAGCATCCCCTCAACATCCACCTATTCGCCCTCTTCCTCCTCCCTCTGGCATTTTGTGCAGCGGAGGAGGAAAGGAGGAGAGACTGCTGAGAGGAGACAGAGGGGACCCTGAGACAACACGTCCCACGCCAGAGCCCGACAGCCAGGGAACTTTGATTTGACGCCAAGTAGCCTGCGAGGAAAATGACGATAGAAGAAACAGCCACGTTTCTTCTTCTTCTTCTTCTTCTTCTTGGGAGGCTTAGATATTTCGGCGTGTGCAACATATGATGTCCTTGGACTCATATGCTCAATGAAGATTTATTTAGGCTATCTCTGATTTCGCTCCTCTATTCGCTGATGGCGCTGCTCCGTTCTGCCCGCATTAGGTCAGCCCAATGAATGTGAAGGCGGTCTGAGCGCATTGTTTCCAGCTCCGTTTGCATATGGGATTTCCAGCCGTGATGTCTGCAATATTTCGCTCTTTGTTTCTAGGTAAGTCACTTCCAATTCCTTTTTAAAAGAGAAGCCGTTCGTTTAAAAAGCATTGAAGCGTGTTCGTCTGACATTTCTCACTGACGACGTGGACACAGATGTATGTATTATTAAATTGATAATGAATATATATATATATAATATATAGATATATATATATTATATATAATATATTTTTATAATATTGTTAACGCGTCCTTAACACATCTGCAAAATCTTTCCGTCTTCGATTTAGAATGATGTCAGAATATATAGTCACCCTCGCACTTTATAATGCGCATATGTTAAGAAATTGCCATTATAGTCACGCGTATCTGAAAAATGGAAACGCTCAAACAACCTTGATTTCCAAACCACGGATGCTCTACTTGGGGGAGTTCTGAAAAGAGAGACAATTTAAAGGAGATAAAAGTCACTTGACCCCTCCCTTTATATCTGCTATTCAGATTTATTGACCCTTAAGGGCATTGCTTAACACTTATTCTTCAAAAACAGGTCTGCTGCAAATGAGCAAAACGCCCTTTTTACAATGTTTCTGTCAAAAGTGATAAAACAATCCAAACATAATACATACAGAAACCACTAAGTCCTTGCAAGGGTACAGTATACATTTTCACAAGCTCTTTCTTACTGTTTTGGCCCAATTTGAAGTCTCCTGAACATCATTTTGAGAATTAAAAAAATGTTCAAACTTGTGGGGCTACATAATTTAGTTGTTGTTTGAAACTGCATTTCAAAAGGTTAATTGAAAATGAAGCTTCCTTTTGTCAGCTATTGATATTTATGTTATCACCACTACTGCTGATACTAATACAGCTCTTGTTACTACTCTATTGCAGTCCTTGCGCTGATGGTTTTTCACGTTCCGAGCTAAATGAGGGATTGTTTAATTTCACTGTGACTCAACTAACTGGAAGTTACTGTGAGACAGTGTGTAAATGACTTCCAGTAGAGGTTCCACACTCCTTACTGCTGTCTCCTCACCTGCAGTGAAACTTCCCCACTGGGTGTAACTGGAGATAAACCAGCCTTTTCCAAAGGATGTTTACAGTCAGAAGTGATATGAATAGAAGTATTTGGAATGGAAAGGTTTGGGAACCTCTGATAGAGAAGAGTGATCGAAGTGGCTGTGTGACGATAATGCACCGAGAGCTTTGGTTTGATTCCAAAGTCGTGCTCTAGTCTGTGTGAAGCTTGCTGTTCGTGCTGTTGCAGTCTGGCGAGAAATCAAAAGAGTCATTCGTGTTTCATTTTTCATTCCATTAGGGTTAGACATACAACTGTGTTATTTGCTCATGCTCTGTCTGGATTGTGCTGTAGATTTGTAAATGTTTAAAGAGTTTATCTCTGGCTCCCATTATTCAGTTTCTTATATGTTGCGGTGACCTCTCAGGAGAGTACACTGCCCTACCCAATGCATTCTGGAAAGGCCCCAGTCCCCTGTGACCCTGAATAAGATAATGGTTGAAGAGATCATTTGTGTGGACCTGCATACATGCTGACTTGTTAAGGCTTACATCGGTCATCCAGTGAATCCCCTGTATGTGCTCAGTGGTGAGGCCACTCATCCTGCCGCTTCAACTAAAGAACTGACCGGCATTGTGACACTTCATACAACACGTTTTTCGGTTTCACTTTTCAGCCTGTTGTATTAGATAATTTTTTAATTACCTAAAATAGTAGTTTTCTACTAGATGTTGATGAAAAACACAATAAATTCTTAGCTGGCAAGCTGAACCACAATGCCAAGGTAAAATTATTCAACAGTAATTTATTCCTAATAAAGAATAATATGCACTTTTCTTAAAATAACCTCAGCCTGCACAGCGAGTATTAAATTACTTGTTGTGCCATGGTGAGGCATTTCCCTCCTTCTCCTGTCATGTCACAAGATATGACTATATGAAACAATTTGTGCTGCGGAAATGATATGTTAGGGTGAATGTACAGTACAGCACACCTGGGTCGTGTGTCTTCATGCATGCGAAACAAATATCTGCCAGTCAGCCAAAAGAGCATTTTTTCCTGACCAGGAGATAGTAGCTTCAGGCTAGGCGGCTCTCCTGCACCACACTGAAGGACATTGTCCTGAAGTTATAGCCTGTATTAATTCAGATCACACATCAGGCCAAGTAAAGAGCGGAAGTGGCTGGTTTTATTATAAAAGAATCAATAGTCATTATAGAGGCTCATTTCCTTTTTATTTGGCTGTGGCCTCGCAAGTCCTGAGATATCGTTTAATTAATATGTGTTGGAGATGTAATATCCACTGTTCACATACAGATAAGTAGCACAATTAATTGCCACAGAGAGTCACGTGTAGCTCCCTTCTGGACTCTGCCGACACTAAGTAGAAACAGGAACAAGGTCAATAGAGTAACTGGGTATCAGTGTGGTAGATTCAGCCAGGTAAAGGAACTGAGTGATGGATTGCCTCTCTGGATTAAATTATTCTGAAATGGAATTTGAAAATGACTGTCCAAGAGTAATAACACACTGTAAGTCACTTGACAGAATAATTGGAAAGAATGAGCAGCTTTTGTGAGATAGATACAAACCCTCTGTACCTCGCTTGGTGGAGCCTTTTGTTCAGTCTATAATGCAATGTGACTGATCATGGGAACACAGTAGGGTCTTAATCCAATATCAGTGTGCATGTTGATGCTTGTTTGTCTCCATGCATGTATACATGCGTAAAACAATGAGAAGATGGCAGTGCCTGTGCACGCCTGCTAGTGTTAGATGTAGATAAAGGAGCAGGGCTCCAAACAGAAATTCTGTCCCCATTCTAATTTAGTATGTCTGCCGGTGGTAGGCAGGGATCTCTGAATGTGAAGATGACAGAGCTCCTGAGCCAGAGGTTATGAAGGGACATCTTGATGTGTTTGCGCCTGAATCACACTCACAACACACACACACACACACACACAGCCACAGACTTCTGACATTCTTATAAACCCAGAGAGAATTTGATTTCTGACGTCTAGTTACCATACATTAAGTCTTTGTTTTGATCTTCTTTGATGCGCATTATTCTCCACATGTGGCATCCCCTATGTACTTTCTCAGCCTCTGAACATGTTTGATATCCGAGAGCATGTGATGAATTTGGCAGATCTGCTTTTGCGGAACTCGAATGGGCACGATGTTAGAGGAGTTGTCAGTTAGGTGTGGAGCCTTGCACGGCGAGTTAACCTTCATCTCACATTGTAGAAGCGTAGACCTTTAAGTTACTGTAATTGGCTGGTTAGAATTAATTGCAGGAGTTTATTTATGACTGAAGGTGATGCAGACAAATTCAACACATTCAAAATATGTTCACACGGACTGGGCAAAAGGACATGCAAAGCATCACAATACATCTATGTAAACAGGAATAAGTATCCGTAAGTTACATTCAAGCTGTGTACAGTACAGTAAGATGCAGCTGTGGAGGGGTAATGGCAAATAGCTGCAGTGCATTGTAGATGTATAATGACTTCCCATCCATGTACAATGTCAGCGATTTGACATGCAGAACAAGTGTAAACAGATTTCCGTCAAGAGAGGATTTTATTACTAAAGCCCAGAGTGGCAAAGGGAATGGCTCAGCAGGACAAAGCGCTCCTGAAACAAAACCTCGACCAAGGGTGATTGAAGAGGCCTACAGATAAGTGCAGAGGTCCCGCCCGTCCTCAAAACAATTGACCCATATACATTAACAAACACTGATTTGCCTTCAAGCACTTTCCCCCTGATGTGTACGGCCTTTGAATGACAGCTTGCTTCCCGAATAACAAACCGTTCTCTTTTTGTACCTGAGGGATTCTTATGTTTCATCGATTTAGTGCTTTAGTCAGACGGATCTTCTTTTCTGTCGTAGCAAGATGGCTGTGTGCGGCTATAACGAGTGTTTGTGAGTGAAAGTGTACTGCTTTGTACTGTAAGTGCTTTTATTCCAGCTACTTGAGGGTCTAGGCGGGTTGATGTTTATAGCAGCCAATGACATCCCAGGATTGAAAAAAAAAATCAGGTTGCACTGGTGAAGGAACATAGCCTTTCTTCGATTCATCTGTTGACATCTCTACATATTATTTGTTTGACAGTTCTTTATCTTTCTCTTAGTGGTTTGTGCCCCGCCATAATATCCAAGCTGTCCAAGCATGGGTTTTGGCACGTTGCATCTTGTAAAAACACAAGACAATATGCCTAGACCGAGCTGGGTTTGTGTAGTGTTTCTGACCTATAAACCCTCCCCCTTTTATCTTCACTGGGAAATCACTTCCAGATTATTTTGGATCGTAGAACAGGAATGCCTATTTCAGTTTACTGCTATCTTTGACAGATGTGCAGGAGAGGCTCACATTCACTTGGGCCACATGCACTTATATACACAGGACATTACAGTACACTAGTACACTGCTGTACACAAACATTAAAGACAGTTTTGCAGACAACCCAACACATATCCAACTACCTGCTGTTTTATACATAGGCCAGGAAGATAGATCGTTATGAGAAATAAAAAGAAACTTATGGGTAGTCATTTTGGAAAATACAACCAGTCAGATGAGCTCTTACTGAGAGTTAGATGAGACGATTATACCACATTTGCAGATTAAACAAACAAGATATATTGTATTAATTCGTGAGTTTTGAGGCACCTGGTTGGTGGATTTGTGTGCTTTACACACTGCCAGCTACATATTTCCCTGTCTCCATTCTTTATGCTAAGCTAAGCACTGCTGTACGTATCTTAATAACTTAATACTAATAAAAGAAAAGGGAGTAAGGATATTTCCCAAAAGTTCAAACTAAGTTTGCCATATTCATGACGTTGGTGAAAAGCTTATTCCCATGTGTAAAAGTTGTTCAAAGATGTTGGATGTACAATTAGAGTTTTAGCAATTAGTTGATAAATCAATTGGCAGAAAATTAATCTGTGAGAAATTATGAATTGAGTAATTCATTAAGTAGAATGGCCAACATTCCCCTCCCCATCTTCTAATGTAAGGATCGTTACCTTTGCTAATGTTATATCATTTAAGCTAATAATATTTAAGTGTAGCATCCTATCAATTCATCATTTTGTTGTTTTTTGTAAGGGGACACAGTTCAACTAAACAGCACCAAAAACAAAAACATGCCATAGTGAGGCAGGGAGCCTAATTTGGATCTATTGACCACAGACAGCAATGCCAATAGCAATAATCCCAAACATAACCCATCAGATTTGAATCAATTGATCCCACTGCCCCTGGATCTCTCACAGACTGACCTAAGCAGAAAGTTGATTCAGTTAACCATGTCATTAACATGGTTAGTGAATAGTTAATAGTTTGGGCACTGTGGTTATGGCTTCAGGATTGTATATTTTAGTTGACCATAAGTGTAAACTTGAAGCCCCCAGTCCATTTACTAATAATAAATAATATAAAGAGACAGCAGAAACATTTGAAAAGCAGTAAATTACGATCAGATGCTCCAAAACTCACAACTTGGTAGCCCTTTAAACCATTGGGTATCATGGCACTGAAACGTTGCATTGGCCCCTAGTTCCCTGGTAATCTCTACTGCCAGGCATTTCCTCCAAAGGGGGATTTCTGGCCTTATTTGCCAGTTTGAAAGTCAATGGAGCAGCGCTATTACAGCTTTCTATTTTCTTAGAAAATATGAAGTGATTTGCTGCTGTGTGGGCACTAAATAATGTTTGATCAAGGTCTGTTGTCCATGTCAAGTATGTAGGAGGATCAAAGAGTGAACAAAATGGGAGATAAACGTGATGCTCGTTGTGAAGTGAAGCATGGATTTGTCTCCCATTGATACACGAAAAATAAAGGTCTGGTCTGATATAAATCTTTGCAGCTATTGACATTGCTGGAAATAGGATTCCATCTATCCCCGACCGTGTGCTCTTCGGCTGCAAAGACAAAGGGATCAAATTCATACATTTTACAGAATACTATTTGAAATGGTTTTTACACTGTGGGGGCTGGGTTGCTATCATCTCAGAGCTCTGGCCGCCCTGGGGTGCTTTCAGTGCTTTCTGCCTTAGTAAAAATGTCTTCTCAGAGCAGAACATGTTTTTGATCTATGTTCTCTTCTCTGAAACCAGGTATATCTCGGTTTTCTTGTGCAGCTGCGTGATCCAACTGTGCAGGAAAATAAACAGCTCAAAAACCAAAATCCCTATTGCTGAGGTGTCTTTCACTTTCAAGCAGCTTAGCATAGCGCTTACATCAATGACACAAAGGAAGAAAAAGCAAACTCTTGATAAAAAGTAAACCCAATGAGCAGCACAGGGGTGACATTGGTTGTGTTACAGTAGCAGTCATGCTTGGTGTCTCTTTCCTCTGCACCTTGTAGCCCTGTTAACAAAGGTTTACAGAGCCTGATCAGGCGTATTGCACAACACAATATATGAATTCTTTCTCTTAACTCAGCAGATCTTGTGAACAGTTTATGTGGACTAAAATTTTCAGTGAGGGGAAATAGTGTCAAACCCCCAGTAAACGTCTGCCAATAATTTATTCATTTTTACTGTTGTTTAGCACTTAAAGCTTCATGGGGGCACCGTCAGACACCAACCTGGGGGTTGCCAACTCACTATGATTACTGATTATCATGCCCAAATATCACTTGGACACATTCAAACTGCACCATGCTGGTGAAATGAGAATGCAGCTCACAGCCAGACTGTTACCACAGGGTGTCTCCCCATAATCGTAGCATAAAGCAAGGATTTTTCTGGCAGGGAAAGAATTGTGAAATGGGCATTTTATTGTACTATTCCAGTGTGGTGCCGGTGCACACAACATAGACTTAACATAGACCCCTCTACATGCCACTCAGTGTAATTCAATCCTTAGAATCCATTGCATGAGCAATAAAAGCAACTTGGGCTGCCCAAACAATGGCAAGGTTTTTTCTCCTCCCCTTCTGCTTTTTCTAATTGTGACTGACTGCTGATGAACACAGCAACTTTTTTTCAACTCGCTCTATTTAGACGCCTGCTGTTCCTTTTCAATTTGAAGCAGTTTATTAGTCAGCAAGCAGGACACTCCCCCAAGGGTGTTTGACCTTCATGCACATTGTCTCACTCCATTTCTCTTTTGCGTGCAGCCTTCCCTAAGCGTTAGTGGCTTTGATCATTAGAGCCCTTCTGCCCCTTTAAAACATTTATCTTCAGACCGCTTTTGGTCGTCACCGAGCAGCTGGAAAGACTTAAAGAGGGATGGTGTTTGGAAGGGAGGAAATTCAGTGGCCATTGATTAGAGTGGTGCAAAGACAAGTGGTCCACCTTCACGAGACCCTGAACACCATCTGGAGAATCCCCACTCTTGGTGATTGATACCACCTTTCCCTGACATTGTCAGGACCCTTTTTCCTCAGCATTCCCTCTGCCCCCAATTACGATCTATAACCTGACTTGACCCCGCCCGCGCGCGCCCGGCTCCGAGCGAAAGAAAACAAGGCCTATTTTTTTTTATATTTAGACTTTAAGCTTTACTCCTCTCAAACCCACCATTCCCCTTTTTTTGCTCATTCCACAACTTTAAATAACAGGCTTAATCACTTTTTCCCTTCTTTATGTTGTGCACCCTCAACTTATATCCCTTTGGACCCCCCCCTTCCTTAATGAACTTTACCAAGTATTTTTTTCTTTTGTGCTAACGACCTGCCTCGCAATCCTTCTGCTGGTTTGCTCATCTCTGTCTACGAGCCCGTTCGATGTTAAATCTCTGTGGTATTTCAAATTTTTTACTGCTCCTATTACTAACTTTGTAATATGCCCAGTTCCTTCATTCCAAACCCTTTGTGAATCTACCTTTGCCTAAAATGTTACTATTACTCCCTACAAGTTCCCGGCCCACGAGTCTTGCGTTCCTTTGCACAGTTTTCTTTATGCTGCTCATTCGATACTGGTATGCTTTCATCGCCCAGCGCACGTCCTTCATAGACACAGCCACGACACACACCATTGCGGCTCTTACCAACTGCAATCATTTCATTACTCCCCAAAGTAATAGGTTGTTCACACCTTATTCCCAAGTACCACGTATGTTATATTTTTGTCGCTCTATTGACCTATTACAGCTCTGCTTCCACCTTCTTCCCCTTCCGATGTATTATTATTGGAGCGTTGAGCCCTCTATATGGCCCAAAGAAGTTTGTTTTTGGGAGAAGAGATGACGCTTGCCCAGGAGTCTAGGATGTGGTCAGAGTATAATGTCTATTGTATTTGCACTGCTAAAAAGCTTCTTCTTTTTTTATTTATTTTCTCTCGGCCCGTGTTTCCAATTTTTCCTCCCTTTCCCTTTTTCTCTTCCCCTTCCCCCCGGTCAACCAGTTTCCCGGCCTCTAAGAACCAGGACTGGCAACAATTGTCACTTTTTTTTTTCTCTGACTGTCCTCGCAATGCGGATTTCCTCGCTCTCGATGATCATGGCAGCAGTTCCTATCGCTACTACTCTCCTTCCCATTTGAGATTGAGTACGTTCTTTCGACCCTATAGACTTTTTTGTGTATACCCCTTTGTCTAGCCTTCTCCGTTTGTCTGCACTTTTAACTATACCCACCAGACATGCTCCCAATCCAGTGTGGCCTGTTACATCCACACATGTACCCTTCTCACCCCCCCATTACTTTTTCCTTGTTACCTCGGTACATACCCGTGCGAGACCTTCCTTCCCGAATCTCTCTGTGGGCTTTTTCCAAAAGTCCGGATATGCAAGCATGAGCTTAGCTACGGCGACCTATAAAGTCGTTTATTCTTCCACCGTTTCTCGGGAAGGTATGCTCTTTCTGTCCCTTTGGATAGGCACCCGTCCCTTATTTCTGCAAATATTCATAAATACACAAACAGTATGTGTTGTGTGGGTCTTGTTTGCACAACCCTCACCATCTACCTTCAGCAATCAGGTTTCGCCTTTGTACCCCTCGTGTGTCAGAACTTTATTGCCAACATGATCCGCCGCATTACGAACCGTTCACCAAATCACTTAACTATGGCCAGGCGCCACCTCAGAGGACCTACCACAAAATGTTAACTCCAGTTTTGGTCAAAATCTATACGCCGCCTCATCATCATACCTGCAACCTCCCTTATCCCTCTGTACTCTCCTCCTTCCCCCTTTTTGTGCCTTTACCCCCGTGAATCATCTGACTTAGGTCAGAACCCCGAATACAGCATCACACATCTCCAGGTCGACTTCAGATGAGCTAGTCACAACTAGGCTTAGGTCACTGGGTCAATTTTGATGGCCCTTCCGTCATGGTTTGTGGCCGTTTTGTGTTGTCCCCAAACGCGACACCCACCCCTCTTCTAATGCAAATTGTCTTGACCTTATCGGCCTCTCTTCCTTTCCGCCGATAAAACCCCGGGCTTAGCCTGATCCCCCCCTTAGTGTGCACACATCACGCCTTTTTTTCGCAGTATTCTTTACCGTACGTGACGTGACAAAGCTGGGTCCCTATTGCCAGCCTGCAGCTCCTTCATGGCTCTCCCAAAAGATCATTATATTTACATGCCAGGCTTGCTTTTGCGTTTTAATTCCCTTCCAAAGTCTTCTCCCTCAGGAGCAATGTATACCATCAACGTATTTTCCTGATTTTGTATGTTGTCTCCATATTGAACTTTTATTATTTCGCAGGGGGAATAATCAGTTCGTTGTTAGATTTGGCCGCGTCGACGGATTTTCCTCACGTCCTGTCGCTTCCAACAGACGCCTTCTACTGCTAC
>NC_045735.1:10425418-10426156 GCF_008692095.1 Etheostoma spectabile | reverse complement strand
TGGAGATTTTTCCATCTTTTCTTGGCTTCTTAATGCACATTAATACACATTTTTACCTGGGGTGCCCAAACTTTCGAGCCCCCCTGTAGATCCATACCACCGGGGAACCAAATAAGTTATCTGAATCTGCGTTCAATGGAAACTAAAGCACAATTCTGCACAAAAACACCCCTGCTTCTTATTTCAGTAATGAAGGGCAACCAGACAAACTAATAATCTGTGATACAAAGTGAATGCTTCTTGTGAGATGTCAATGGGTTTATGAACAAACCTGTTCCATTATTATATTAAATGACTGAAGGATGGTTCTCTATCCTCTTATACTCTAATGGCCAGCTATAAGGTCAAATGGTTGATTGCATTTTTGAATGGATTATTTGTACCAAAATATTCTTCAGCTAGCAAGGGCCAAACGTACAGAGCCCCGGAGGTGACATGGAGGGGGAAAAAAAATGAGAAAAGCTAACCTAGCTAGTTAGCATGCTAGCTAGTAGCACGACATGATTACATCTTATTGGTTGTCTAAATACATCCAACATTTATTTTGATAAGCATTACTAATTATTACATGCCAAAGTGAAGTGTGTTAATAAGTGCTGTCAGTCAAACGTGTTACTAACAACAGGCAAAGAGTATAGGCTAGTAAAAATACGTTTTGAGTGGATGGCGAACAGAAGACACAGCAATGGATGCCATTAAGATTCTGAATGGAAAGTTTACTTTTTAAAAGTTGCCAAA
>NC_045735.1:10425216-10425408 GCF_008692095.1 Etheostoma spectabile | reverse complement strand
CCATTGACAAGACCAAAGTGATCTGTGTGTTTTGTCGGTGTGAACTGAGCCATCATTGCAGCACGTCCAGTCTGAAATACCACTTGATGGCCAAGCGCACAGCTAATGCAAATTCTCCCCCCCCCTCTTCAAAGTACTTTTTCAACCTTTTATTGATGGACAGTGTTACATTGTGTGAGAGATTATTTGCTC
>NC_045735.1:10404650-10425206 GCF_008692095.1 Etheostoma spectabile | reverse complement strand
TGTTACGTGTGAAATTGAACACTACAGTAGGCTATATGCCAATGTTGCCAACAGCATCAAAATGAAAATAAATAAATAAATAAATAAATAAATGGGACAAAAATAAATCAAGGGACATTTAGACTAGATAAAAATGTGTAATTAATTGAGATTAATTGCAAGTTAACTATTACACTAATACGATTAAATATTTTAATTGTTTGCCAGTGCTAGTTATGATAAATATTGTCGTCGACTCTTGATGTCAATAGCACTGGTTTGTGTAGCCATAGCAACATGCTTGTTCATGTGCTTCTTTCTCGTGTCTCTTACAAGTATAGCTAGTTCGTTTTCTTAATACATCCATGGTATAGCTAACTAGCTAGCTAGCTATGTGGCAAACTCATGGACTTGCTGTTTCATTGTATAAAATATTCACTAACGGTAAAGATTGTGTTTATTGTTCTTGATAGTTTACATGCCAATCAAAATAAAGAATGAATGTATGTATTTAGGCAACCAAGGAGATGTAATTATGTCATGCTACTAGCTAGATACTAGCTAGCTACTGAGGTTAGCTTGCAGTTATTAACGGTCAACAACAATGTCTTTATTTCACTTTATTTCAATTTGTAATTGATCTGAAATGGAGAGAGGCTTGATGTTTTTGAAATAAACTAATGGTACAGACAGTAATTAATATGCCCTGGTGAATTTAATATGCATATAAGACGAGAAATACAGAAAACTACATTTGAACATGTCTTATATTGTCTGATTATTGGATACGGATCACTAAAGGTAAGGATTTATTTGTAGTAAATATTGTACATTCATTTTATTGTTACATATTTACATTTGCGAGTTTGACAGTGGTCAATAATCAAGAAGTGACTGGCTCACCTTGAATTTTGTGTTGTAACAACTACATCTAACTACTACACAGGCCTGATTTTGTGTTTTTGGCTTCTTTTTCTACAGCATGAAGATAAGGGAACAAATCTGATAAAGACATGGCAAAAGCCAGTGTCATGTTAAAAACATTTTTTACTAGGAACAAAAAATAACGTAGGAATAGGTTGTGTGTGCTTCGGGGCTGTTTGAATAACCCCAAAATTTGAAAAAATAAAATAACTTTCTGAAGGAAAAGAACAATATCGGTCAAAGACAATCCCATGCCCTGGGCTGGGTACGATTCTTAGCTCAGGCAATTTTCCAGAACAACTATGGGCTGAGGCGTGACTGATGCAGTGGCCAGTGAAGCAAGATCATTTCTTTGACAAGCCCTACCAAGATAGAATGACAAGAAATGGAAAGTTCAGCACAAAGCAATGATACCCTTATTGGCCAACATGGACCATGTGAGACACATACACACACAACTGTGAAACTGTTCAGGGATTTCTTTTAATACAGATGATCATGTGCAGTGCCTCACTGAGCTTGGGTAACTCTGATGAAATATCAGTGATGCTCCACAAATATTTTTCCTTCTTAGGGGTTAAAAGAAACACATTCCTCTCCATAGTGACACTGTCTCAGCACAGTGATCCAACAATCAGAAACACTGGCTTTGAGAGAGAGAGAGAGAGAGAGAGAGAGAGAGAGAGAGAGAGAGAGAGAGAGAGAGAGAGAGAGAGAGAGAGAGAGAGAGAGAGAGAGAGAGAGACACACACACACACACAGACAGACTGACACACACACACACCTGTCCGAGCTATGTCCGCTGATTGGACTACTTAGCATTCTCAATAGGAAGCTGCTAATCGTGCTGGGGGGATTTTAGGACCATCTGCGGGATGCTTGGATTTACACCCAAATCAATCAATCTGTCTGTTTGTTCGTAAGGTGTCCCAACTGGTGATTGGTTCCATATGATTTCTTGACTTCAGCTCTCACAAGCAACAGTTGAATTAGCGGACACATGCACATATATAAAATGAAAAGGAAAAGGCCAAGATGTAAGGTAAAGAAAAGTTCTCCTTTCAGTACTCATTCATGATGCTGTCAGTAAAAAGTTTGAATTATTAGCATTGCCTACCAACACATATCAAATCGTTTTTTTGTTGATGGATGGGGTGTTATAGCAACAAATGATCAAAAACAGAGCAGTATGCTGTACAGATAAAAAGCTCATTTCTGGTTTTCATGGTTTCCATTTTTTTACCTTTTTGGCAGTAAACACAAGTCTCCATCTCTGTCCTTACCTTTCAGGCTGGGAACATGTTTCATTCATCACTAAAAAAGACATCTCTATTGATCACTTCTTCTTTGTTGTGGTGAAAGCATGACTGCTAGCACCAACATGGCTTTATCCAGCCCAGCCATTAAGGGTATATCACACAACTTCAGTTTAAGGCCTTGGAGGTGCTACTCCGACATCCATCTTGATTCTCTGCCTCCTTCCTCACAGACAACTTTATTCATGGTCTTCCTAATTTGTCCTGATGGTCTCGCCTTGTCCACACCCAGTCACAGTTTAGATAGGACAAGTCATGATGAGAGTAGTTCCATGCAAGACTAACATTAGCTAGAGAAAATAGTACAAGTAACCTCTTGTCACCTGGGAAGGCTCGCCTGCATATAAAATGGAAAGCTCAGCCCTGTATGTTTGGTCTCCAATAACACTGGTAATGAATATGATAATGAAGGGTTGGTCAGCCTCATATGTCAATCATGTTGAAAGCAGGTGAAGTAGCATTTACTAAGAAAAGTCTCACGCTTGAGTTGATGCAAACGCTCTAGAGACACGGAGAGAAGAAACACAATCAAGTGGAGCTACAAGGCCCAGAGTCCTCTGGGATGCCTTGCAGCTAACTCTAAATAGAGATTGCTTTAACCTCTTGCCACAAAAATGGTGTGCTATTTCCATTTATTCAAATGCACAAACCACAACAGATTTGGTTGGATTTTCACATGCATGTACTTACTGAGATAAATTACTAACACCCTCTTAAAGAGGTTTATTCTAAAATGAGATATTTAACATATATTTGAAAAAAGCTACATGGAAAACTATTCTAATAAAGTAAAATAAAATAAAAATTAGTAAGTAAGTAATGGAGAGAGGGTAGAATCGGTGAGGAGAGATTAGTTACAAAAGGTAGCCAGAAGGAGAATACCACTCTCTACAGTTATACAGATTAGAGCATTGTAGATAAAAAAAACAAAAAAACAGAATAGGTTTACATGGTTTAATTTAAGCAGAGTATGAGGATGTGCCACGCTAGCAGCTAGGCGAGCATTATAACATGTTACAAAGTGAAACCTGTTTGTCACAAAAGAAAAGACTGGACTACAATAGAGTTGCTTGGAGCAGTTTGCGAACAGAGTTTTCTGTTGGAGATGGTAAGTCCCTTTGGGGGTGGACTTTGGGTTTTTTACATTTTGTAAACCTATAACATGCAGAAAAAAAATATAACACATTAAATGAAAGCAAAAAAGCCAAAAAGCATGATATGAGCACTTTAAAAAAAAGAAGTTACAAATACAAATCCAACTGCTACTTCATCACCACGGACAGCGCCACGGATTTATTAATCCATGGCACTAGGCTTTTGATATTTCAGAGCTGTGGTCGGGGGCAATAGCTTTCAAATTGCACAAACCTCAATCAGAAACAGGATCAATAAGTCAGGCACACTAGAAAAAGATATTCAAAACAACCCCTCTGCCCCTGCATTCTCTTTGATATTAGGGGATTTAGAGAGGGGGATGGCAGGTTAACAAGGGTCAAACATTTTGGTCATTTTGCAAATGAGGGGGGGGGGGCATCCCTCCTCAAATTGCCTACTGAGTGTGGCTAATAAGGCTTCTGCTGGCAAAGCTTTGAGACATTTCTCATTTTGTAGTAATGCACTGAGCAATGCTATGCGTATAATACAATGTTTTACTTTTTTAATGTACTATTGCTGCTGAGTATTGTAGTTAACACTATTGATATTATGACTTTAGCTATGTGTAGCTAGTTGTGTAGGCTATTTGGAACATACTAAATATGAAATAATACTGGAGTTATGCTGCAGAACTGGTCTGAGAAGTTTTTATGACCGTTTTGATACCTGGTAAAATCCAGCTAATTAAAGGTGGCGTCAGTATTACAGCTAATTAGCAAGCATTATCCAGCTGTTTATTTAGGGGTGTAATTCACTGATTGACAGGTGAGGGGTAAAGGGTATTTTGCAATTTATTTATGGGAACTAATAGAAAACATTGCTTTCAATATACTGACCAATGAATCCAAGCTTCACCACATTAATATTAGCGTTAATATTAGCCAACGTGTTAAAAATATTATTTTTGGTTTAAGATGTAAAATCTGACACTGCTTCATATAAATTGTGCCTCTGAGGTGTTCTGCACCTAAACTAGGTTATAATTGAATTGTATATGCTCTTAGCATGTATAATTTGAAATACAATACATTTTGGTGTGAAATTCTGTGAACCCAGATTTAACATTTCAGCTTTTTTTTTTTTTAAACAAGCTTCAGTCTGGTGCAAGTTTATACACACATTGTATAAATATCTGAATGACAAATTAGTGTTTTCTTCATCAGTATTTTCTCTTGGAAACCTTTCTTTTTTCCCCACAGTACACCACCTTGCACTAAATGAATTTCAGTTGTCTCGTCTCAGATGTATAAAACTGCCGTTTGGTCCAACGTAGCTTAGCAGAGATATTATTGCACCTTGCATCAGCCATGAAGATGGGAGGTTGTTGTGTGCTTGAAACTGCTGTTTACTGTGAAATATAGCCTGTGACACATTCTCAAATGTAATGAGCTTGGACACCGAACTGGGGTTTTATGAGAAACAAATTACAACCTAGCATGTAGCTGTCAATTTGCTTTAGTCAGGAGGACCACCCACTAAATGTCACCTAGTTCATTACTGTACCGAACATTATGGCTGCTGCACATGGAAAAAGAAATCCATTTAAGAGGTATTTCTAACAAAGACACTCTGATGTACAACAGAAGAATATTCGCCTTGCATTTCAGGAAATGTATGTTTTGATTTGGTAGCTGAACCAGTGTAAAATATGTTGTATACACACAATGCATTACACTGATATAGGAAGTGCCAGGCCTATTGCTACTTTGTTGTATAAAATGGTATAAGTCAGTTTTACTGAATGTACAATCACAAGATAAGGTTAAACAAGGTATTTTTGTACACGACATGCCCCGTGGGGATAGTTGCCATTTATGCATGACTGAACTGGTCTGCACCACGTAGGGTCAACTGTGTGTGCTGTAGGTGGATAACAGGGCTGTATTTAATGCTTCTAACACAAGCGTTCATTAAATAAGCTAAACAAGGAACTTAAGTAAATTAAAAGCAAAATGCTTTCCAGGCTCGCTTCAGTGGGGAGGGATTACTTGCACCGCAATCCACTTTGATCATTCTCCAACACTGTGAGCACTTGGTGCTGTTTCACAGCAAACACAGGTTGTGGATTCTGACTCACATATCACTGACTGATTTGTGGCCCCACAAAATGAATTTGTTGGGCCGAGGCCAGCTGTGCAGCCTTTCTCACTTCCTCTCTCATTTTCCATCTACAGTCTTTCATAACCTTCATCCTCCCTTTCTCCGCTCTTTCTATGTGGGTGAGGACATTCCGTGACTGCTATGGAGTGTGTAATAGCCGAGGTTGACCGTACAGGCCTTCAGCCTTAATAAAATCTCCGGTTAGTGCCAACAGTATCCAGAAATGTAGTTTTGACTACGTTGATTCTAAAGCGAGAGACACAAGCTTCCTTTAGGCTGCTGTGGGGTAATAATAATAATAATAATAATAATAATAATAATAATAATCAGGAAGGTAGAGGACACACTGGGATATGCGTGAAGCATAGGCTATGGTCATGGCATAAGAAAATGTGTTCTGCACTAGGCTCACATTCTGCGTGTGGTAGCCTTGACAACACTGTTAACTTCCTCGTTGAATACACATGCAGCGGAATGACCTCAGTACTGTCAAAATACAGATAAGAAAATGCCATACGGCTCCTGTAATTATACCTGTCACATTCAGAACGAAAAATAGCTCTGTGGAAGCAGAACAGTTAAATAATTTTTTTTTGTTACTGATGAATGGTAGAATAGAGGAGCGGTTCCCCGCTGTTCTGGTACTTTCTAAAATGACAGCTCACAAAATGGATATTTTTAGAGGATGATATATATATATAGTCGTATCACTCTCATGTCTTTGTCTCTTTTCAAAAGTGCTCCAGAAAAAAAATATGATCAAGGCAATCAAGAGATTATCTCATCTAATGATTTTAAAAGTGGTTGATAACACTCTATGAGCGTCTGAGGCAAGCAGATAAAATTGGGGGAAAGGGGAGAGATTTTCTTTTCTTTTTTTTCTCTCCTGTGACTCTGTTTCTTCTCTTTTGGTAGAATGGAAAAGGATACTTATTGTACAGGGTCAAAGAAAAAAACTGAATGGAAAAAGAGAAGGGGTATATAGTTTTAAGAGGCAGAGAAGGAAATCATAGTCAAACAAAGCTGAGAAGACAAATATTTGAGTAAAGAGTGAGGAAGCACACAAGAGAGAAGGAGAGCTGCTTCTGTTGCTGCTCTCAGTTTGTGCTGCTTGCATAGGGGAAGAGGAGTTTTCTTGCCTGCATTAGCACTGCAATGTCAGTGAAGATTAATGTATATCACCGACTGTATGAATGGATTTCTTAGATAGCTCCAGAACTATTTAAAAGCCGGGCTATGCAGTTCATTAATGTGCTGCTGGCTGAGTCAAATTGGAAGAAATTAGATAATATTTTTAAAATAGAACCTGTACAAATCCAAACTAACCTTACTGTACGTTTCACCGTTGTATTTTCTTTTTCACCGTAGCCAAATTCTGTGTCAATTTGTCTGTTGCCACGAAGGAGATAAAAGAGGTGGAAGAGCATGACACCTTGTGATTTATCAGCACATGGGCATGGAATTGAACGATGGTGCAATGCACCGATGCCCAGCGAGCACATGGTACGATTCGCGATGGAGCATACGGCTCAAATATGATTATAAAAAAAGACGAAGAGCAAGTCAAAACAAGTATTAAGGCCAAGCACCAGCTGTTGAAAATAGCTGCCTTCCTGGGCATTTTCTATACCTTCCAGCCGTTCTCTTGCTAATAATAGCAAATATACACACATAGCTCAGGGCCACAGCAAACAGAGGGGGGAGAGGCAGACTAGCATGCCTGGAGGATAGATGAGCTAGGTTATGGTGATGTTTTTGGAAGACAAGCTTTCTCCTCAGGACTGCTTACTTCACCCAGTCCCTTAGCCCAGTTTAATGAGCTCCAACAGGCAGAAAGGAAATACATGGAAAGGAATCGGAAGACGACACAATGATAAATGGCTTGGTTGTCCACAGCAAACAAGAAACATTTCCAGACATGTCATAAAACACAGTGAGAATTCACCTTGAGCCCGGTCGAACATCAAAGCCAAGACAGCGTGAGGAGCACACTTAGAGGAAATCATTTAGGAGGTAAGCATCAGATGCTCGGCTCACTTGATTGTGTGAGTGTCCAACACATTGACTCTAATTACAGCCCATTCAAGGTACTGCTATAGCAGCTACGTCATGCTCAAATAGACAAGGCCTTGAGGGAATAGTCCAACAAATGACAGATGCTTCCCTTCAAAGTAGTGTAATACTAAATAGGTCTTTTAAATTCATTAAATACTTCCCTTACTTTGGATTAGCCCATGCAGTCCAGAACCATTATACTTGCAGATCACTCTGGCACCGCACAAGGCTGAAACTCATTCCCAGAGATTTTACATATCTGGCCACTGTGGCGGAATATCCTCTGTCACTTGCTGTTTGTGATTGGTGCATACACAATGTGTGTTTTCCCCTGGCATGCCAAACAACTGGGAAAAATATCAGTACATTGCATGGACATTGGAGTTGTGCTTGAAGGAGCACCCTTTTTTCCCTGGCCAAACCTGGGGGATGCTCGTTGAACTGAAAGTGTTTTTTTGTGTGATTCAAACAAACAAATTACTCAAAATGTGACAGTGAAAGAAGAAGAAAAAAGTGGCAAGACCTCCTGTGCACAAAAATAATGGATGAGTTCAGACAAACGGTGTGGTCTCTTGCGCCACTTAAAGGGAGGGGGGCATCATTCAAGCACGGCAGACAAAATTCAGGAGGCAATGAAAAACAAATACAGCCAGTCATCTGCAATATGATTACTAATTTGCTATTTTCCTTGGCAATGTAAAAGCAATGCTTTTTCAAAATAAAACACCTTGTGTTATTGGAAATCACAGTGTAACAGGGGGGCTGTTAACAGCATGTGTGGGGTATACATTTCCCTACCAGTGCCTCCACAACAATGTCTTAAGGCATTATTTGAAGCTAGATGGCATACATTTACAAAACAGAATTAATTAATGTGTGTGTGTGTATGTATGTGAACCAAACAGCACAATTAAGTGTACTAAATAGGGACTTTTCTTCATGCGTTCTTGTGAGATCATTTTGAGGGTTACAGTAATGCTAATATAAATAAACTTCTACAATTATCAGTGAATTGTTTGGACATGAATATGAACTTTTGATGTTAGCAACAATGATTTGTGTCACAAAATGCAAAAGTAGTAAAAACATCATCATATAATTAAACACATCATACTGGGACCTAGCATCATTACAGCCAAATACCTGGTGTTTCAGTACACACATAATTGCATAGATTTCCAAACTTTTGTGAATCGTAGATGTTGCGAAAAAACTATGTCCATTTGGGATCACAATGGAGGACAAATTGATTGTTTATTTCACACTTGTATGTTTTCACACAGAAATAGAGCACCAATTAAATGTTTTTCACCCTAAAATATCTATGATAATTCTTTTATAACGACCGAACCGAGGCTTTTTAAATCCCAAATGGTCTTGTCATGATCCAGTAAATTCAGGAGCCTAATTGGATTTCTGAAAGACCCAGAATAGTAGCAGAATATTAAATACGAGCTCTGTCAAATTCTGTAATGGAAAAGGGGTCAAGTGGAAAAGCCATCGATGAAGCCCGTGTCTATTGCAGCCTTAAAAAAAGCAATTTTTCGCATATCATTTACCACCATGCCCAATGTGGTCAGTCACCAGAGCCAAACACTAATGGCGAAGTTAAACTCTGGAACAAATATGAGAAGTAAGCCTTTCTACATCCAAATATAGACACTGAGGATTGTAACACAGGACCTAGAAACTAATTAAAGCCTGTCTGTGTGAAGCACAGTGCCATGCAAGCATCCAAGTCAGAGAGAGAGTGTTTAGACACACTGGGTGTTTCTCAATGTCAAGGATCCTTCCTTGGTAGGACTCGTCCTTCCAAGGAAGGATCCTTCAGGAGCAGGTCAGAGTCCTCCTTACATTTGGAGAACATGTACAATGGAACAGGCTATCAAGTGCACGTCATTGCGGGCTGGCGTCACTTAATTTTTTTGCTGCATTTCAAAACACTGGATGAAATGGTTGTGGAAGTGTTAACTGTGCGTAAATTATGCTGTTGGATGTAGAAAATGATAAGCAGCCATTCTTAATGTCACCGAAGAATCCTCCAAAGCCATAGAGGAGGACGCACGTCATCAAGTCCGTCGAAGGACCGTTCCAATTTCGAGCATCCTCCGAATTCCTCCGAGGACGGAGTCCTTCATTCAGAAAATTTCCCATTGACGGAGAAGGATGCATATGTGTATCCTTCGCGGTCCCAAATCACCCACAATCCTATGCGCGAGCCTTTGACGGCTGTTTTAAAAAAAACAGCTGATATAAGCGGGAGTCGAGCGGCATCGCTGACGGTGAAGTTAATTTAAATGTAAGTATTTAGTGTGTGCGTACATTGTTATCAGTTAATGTTACATTAATGTCAAGCTTAACGCTTTAAGCTTGTACAAATTGCTATAATAATTAGGTAGATACACCCGAGCTGACGAACTAATGAACCTGTCAGTTAACACTTGGCTGTTAGCTAGCTAGGTGCCGTCTTTGTAAAGTTTAATGTGGCAAGTTATCTCTTTATATGCCGTTATCGTAAATGCGTAACGTTAGCAATAGCAGAGATTTAGAAGTTGGTGTTATCACTGGTTGTATCTGTAGACGGGAATTATCACTGCACCAGTTAACTTCACTAGCCCGGTTCAACGAAGGGGACATGTATGAGCACTCGTGTAATAACGGTATGTATAGCATTCATAACGTAGTTAAACACTTATGTTGTGTTAACTGTCTTTTAACAGGGACTAACGGAGCGGTCACCAAGGACGGCAAAGCCACGACCAGCAGGGAGACAGAGGCCAAAGAGAGAGTTGAATACATTATTTGCTATATTAAAGATTGTCTTTCTAACAATAAATGCTTAAATTAATGGTTTGTCCGTGTCATTAAGTCTTGGGCTTGTGTATATAATATTAAGTTTTTCAAGGTCTATTTTCCCATCAAATTGTGACCTGGACAGAGGAAACTTCAATTATTACTATAAGTCAACAATTATATTAGATGCTATCTGGATACATGTTTAAAAAAGAAAAGTAGCTGTTAAAATTAGCTTGCAGTTTACTGCATACATGTAAGATTAGCTATTTTACAGGTCAAGAAATGAAAAATATGATCAGCAACTACAAGGTTAACCAGCTAATGAGCTACCACAGGCAGGTATGACATGCAGTAAACTGTAAGTGAGAAAGATAATAATACTGTTGACACGTGTCAAACATGAAAAGTCAATAAAATTGAAAAAATCCGCAACACAGTAAAGGTAGGTGTGTGTAATGGTCAAGGGTTGTTACGTTCATGATGAAGAAAACTACACAGTGGACTTTCCTGTATAATATACTTGTGATGCAACGTAACAGGACAGGTTGACTAACCTAAAACTTCTCCTTGTCTGCAGTCTGCAAGCAACACATCATCGGCAGCTGTCTGATGCCCCTTCATGTGAATAATATACTTGTGTGTACGTATATAGTAATGTTTGAACATGACACCTTACGAGTTGTTACAACAGCTCAGAACAATTCACGTCAAAATTTAACGGAAATAACAGTAACAATAATAGTTTATTATATAAACACGCCAAGAACTAATGACACGGACAAACCAGTTAATTTAAAGCATTATTGTTAGAAAGACAATCTTTAATATAGCAAATGTATTCAACATCTTTCTTTGGCCTCTGTCTCCTGCTGGTCGTGGCTTTGCCGTCCTTGGTGACCGCCTCCGTAGTCCCTGTTAAAAGACAGTTAAAACACATAAAGATGTTAACTACGTTATGAATGCTATAACATACCGTTATTACACGGGAGTGCTCATACATGTTAGCCTTCGTTAAACGTTGTAGTGAAGTTAACATGGTGCAGGGTTACCCGTCTAACAGATACAACCAGATAAACACACAAACTTTCTAAATCTCTGCTAACGTTACGCATATACGGTAACAGCATATAAAGAGAGTGAATATGCCACCGTGCATTAAACTTACAAAGACAGAAACTAACTCGTAACAGCAGAATATATATAATAGGTTCAGTTAGCTAACGTTAGCTCGGGGTGTATCTACAAATTATTATAGGAATTTGTACAAGCATTAAAGCGTTAAGCTTTACATTATGTAAAACATTAACGGTGATAACAAATGTACAGCACACACTAAAGATTTAAATTATAACTCACCGTCAGCCATGCCGCTCGAACTCCCGCTGAGGTCCGCTATTATTATTTTTAACGAGCCGGCAAAGGTCGCGCATAGGATTGTGGGGGATTTGGGACCGCGAAGGATACACATATATGCATCCTTCTCTGTCTATGGGAATTTTTTATAATGAAGGACTGAGTCCTTGGAGGAATTCGGAGGATTCTTGACATTGGAACGGTCCTTCGGGGGCGTTGAGACGTTGTGGTGAGTGGATGGAATCTCAAATCTGGGGTTTGAGGATCCTTCCTTGACATTGGGAAACACCCAGTGTCTTCAAGCACTAGCTGTCTCCTTCCACATCACAATGGATCTGACCAAAACCAAACAACAACTAATTTCTTTCCTTCTTAAAATAAGTGGCATCTGAGGGGGAAGCAAAGAGAAAAAGAAAAAAAGGAATAGGACTAACAAAGTACACCAAATCTCCAAGCAGTCATTTTAAAAATGCAAATTAATCCCGGTTGAAGTAATCGTGGCTTAGACACTGGCTAAAAAGGTGCTGGTTTTTAGGCTATAAATAACACCTTGTAGGTCGTGACCCAACTTTGGCTAACAAATAACTCCCTGCAAGACCAGAAACCAAGGTTGAAAACAGGGTTGTTAGAAACCGAATCTCATTTACAGTTCAGTCACACTCTTGGATACAGCCAGCATTACTTATTGATGACATTTTGAGACAAGAAAAATAGTGGGGGAAAGAGATGGAATACTGTTTGTCAATTAGCACATTGGGCTCCCAGATTTATACCGCTATCGTCAAAGTGATCTCCTCACTGGATGGAAAGCTTTCTTAAAGATCTATAAGAGTACAATCAAAGACCATTTTATTGTATAATTGAGTAGTTTGAAAAATCTGCTTGAGGGACTGTTCGTAATAGTCTTAGACCTCGTGTGCATACAATATCTTGATTTGAGGAGTTATTAGCTTGACCTTTCATCCCTTTAGGTTTTACCTTTAAGTTGTTTCCATGATATTTGAGTTACTGGGGGCATTCTCTATTAATTAGAGGTTGAACCGGGTCCTTATCCTCCTTCTCCTTATGCATATTTCAGAGACATCAGTGGAGGCGGTAGCTTAGGGCACCCAGTTATTACCTTCACATCATTTCTTTTAATTGCACCTGATGCTATTTAACTGCTAATGGTTGTCATACCTGGAGAAAGCTAACATCTAAAGGTGTTTATGAGCGGGAGCATTCATTTCCCCCTTGATAAATACTTCCCTGTGAGAAAAGCCTGACAGGTGAGGAATTGCGTGCCATATTCACGCATATGTGTGCACACTAATTAATGCAGAGCCTGATCTATTTCCTAATCTGCCCTCTGTAATGAAAAGAAGAGAAGGCCTCCCCCTGCAGCACTGCCTTCTAAGCCAAGTTAAGACACATGTGTGCCACCCTTGTGACTTGCAGATTGGATTTGCCATTAAATTATTCACTACTCTCTATCTACAAAAAAAAGCCTCCTAAACAGACGGCTGTATAGTTTGGCCTGATATTTGCATTTAAAGTATTGGCAGTAATTCATGGGGTGCCGTTTGGAGGTGGGTCTGGCGGAGGTTTGTGCAGGATAACAGGTGGTTGAAAGGGAATAAAACTAAATGTAGGTTAAGATAATGCTCGTCTTCTGTGATCTTTTAGGATTAAAAGCTTGCATATAGTGTTGTCTGTATTATACTACTCATTGTGGGCTGCTGATTGTCAAACGGAACTTTTGTATTCTCACTCTGCCAAACCTTTAAACAATTTAAAGCCAGAATGCAATAAGCACAATGCTATGATATCTTGGGTGACAAATAAAAAAGCTGTGTAAACCGTTCCCTGAGAGCATATACTGTGTTTTCCGTGCAGGTGAAAACTGTTGTAGCGGCTGTCAGTTCAAGTCTTCTCTTAAGCTAATACACCAACGCATAAAACAACAAAAGTAACAACAAAGCTGCCTCACCAAACCCTGCAGGCGCAGTGCCTATCATGAGATGAGCATTGAATTCCCTGGTCCCTGGTACCTGAACGAATCAGAGAAGCAGCGCTCACTGAGACAAGCAGTATCTCCAATGTGCAGTACCAGCAATAACACACTGAGCCAAGTTTGAGATTTCAGTATACGGGTCACGTGCCCATACAGAGAGCTTTCAGCACAGTACACTTGAGTGTGTACCAAAGCATTGTAAGGAAGAGAGGTAAACTGCTGAATGTAACACTACAGAGGAATTTGTCAAAAACAAAAAGTAAATTTCCTATTTAATTTGATAATTGACTAAATAGATGAAAAACAGGACAAAATATTAAAATATGAGCATTTGCCAAAATATGAGTTGGGTTTTCAGTGTACTGGGTGATACAAAACATTAGGTCATACAGATCCAAGGGTCAGGCTCTCTGGTTTTTAGGAAAAGGTTGAAGGATCATATTGTATTGTGTTTACTTGTTATACATCAGAATACATGCATCCTTTGTAATATTATGTGCATGTCAATGCCAACAGCCTGAAAATGTCATGTTCTGATTATAAATCAAAGCATTATAGCAAACTTGAAGTATTCTGATATTATCTATGATGTTAAACCTCTTGCCGTTTACTCTAGTTTTTCATTGAGTAATTTTAGTTATAGCTCTTCCCTTAACTGGTTACGAGCACAATTACATTTAAAGATGTATGCATAAGCTCTCCAGAATATGACTTTGATTGGGGGTTTAGCATTTGCGTGCATGAATTGTAACTCAGTATATTGAACGCTTCTTCCCTTCTTTGCCAGAGTATCATAGGAATTCTTTGGGTCATTGTGGCTGATCATTTAAAAGGAACTTTCTGACCTGAGTCCTGTGATGTGTGAATCCTGTGATTGCTCCACTGTCTAGGTTTCTCTCCTTACGTCACTTTTCACCCCGTCTCCCACCCCAATAGTGTTCAACCTCTCAAACTGTACTCTCCCTGCTCACTTTACACACCACTGAGCCCATGTCATCATTCTTGCATATCTTGCCAGGTAGAATTGGCCTCCTTTTCTCCTTCCTGTTGTTTGACTGCTAAAAATAAAGCCCCCTTTTGCGGAGCTGCCACGAGGCTCCAGTCTGGTCCTCCGCGGGGCTTAAAACATCACTTCCTGAAAAACAGACTCCACTTTCAAGAGTCATAAGCAGTCTGACTGTGAAGTGCAGATCTACAGATATGCCATTAGTGTGTTACAGTGTTGATCTTATTAGTGTACTAATGTAAATATATGAAAAGGTACAAATAAAACCTGTGCAGTAAATTAGACCGTGCTAATTTTCATATGTTGTCCTTAGCCAGATGATAAAACGGCACCCTGAAAGTAGAATATGAGAAATATAAAATTCATATACACAACATAATAAAAACATAGCACAGTATACACCACTTACTAATGACACAGTACAACAAAAGTAGTTAGCTACAAAGCACACTTGATAAGTTTTAATATGTTCCTTCACTGTGTTCCTATACCCTTCTTCACATTATAAATATCTGTTGCTGGTATTTTGAATGTGAATGATCATTCCTTATAATATCAAAAATGGCAATATTAACAGCAACCAAGTACGTAAAAGTCAAAACCTTTGAGTCAGATATAATTTGAGCCGTGACTAGTCTTGCATTGCCAGACCTATGCCCACAGCGCTGTGGAGTAAGGTCTGGCTCCTCCACACATATATTCTGGGATACAAGGAAAAAACGGTCTGGGTTATTAGCATTTCTTTAAACCAATCACAGTCGCCTTGGGCAGTGCAAAGCTCCAAACGCAGCAACACTGGCTCTGCAAGAATGATCTTGGGAAGGAACTTGTTTTGGTGGAACCTTTGCACCCCGCAAAAGAAAAATACCACATACAATATTTAATGAAGTTAACTATTAACACACACACACACACACACAACACAGTAACGTGAGCAATTTAAGTGAGTTGGATACATGGTTAAACGTAATTGTCTCTTACTAGTGTGTCGCCGTGTGTTCTTTGTCCATTGCAATCCCCGCAAATCGGTTCTTAAACCTCCCAGTTAGATGGTAAATGCCGTAAACATATTCTTTGTACATTTTTAGAATCATTCCCTCGAAAGAACCAAGCAGGCCTGCCTTGGGGCACGATCAAAATTGTCTTAAAAACTTGCCATTTTTAGCATGTAGGTAGCTCTTGGTAGCTCAAAGTTTGTTGTTGTTTGCCGAAGCCAAGAGATTTTGAGAACGGCAACACACAAAGCAAGAGGAGGGCCACATGTCAGGCAATTATCCTGGAAATGTACTTCCTCTGATCCAGTCTACCTAACACCTCGCTACAATGTAAAAACAAAACGAGAATACCATGTTTCAAGTCATTTTCCCTCAGGAAGTCTTTGTTACAGTAGTTCTTGTAGAAAGATCATAAGCTACGTTAAATTATTGCTGTAAGTGAAACTGCAGGCCATGTTCCAGTCTTCACTTTAATTCACAGTACATGTACTGTAAATGAGTTGCTGATTTTATCACCATAACGGCAACTTTTTTTGACCTTCTTAAGACTTATTCTGTTTCACAGGCACAATTACAGCTCATTGTGCTGAGTGGAATAAATCAGTCAACAAAGAAAAAGAGATCTGTCAACACTTGAAAGCTTAAAAGCTAAAAACAGAACAAAGAGCAAACAGGGGTCTTGTTTTTTCTCAGAACTTATAAAGTAATCCACATGGACATAAATGCATCATCTTTTTTAACTCAGGATCCAAAGCACTTTGGGCAATGAAAGACATTTAGACAAGCAGAAAACCAGATTGCCAGTCCAAAAGCCTTTCTGCTGATTGCCATCGAACATGAATGAACAAGAAAAATTTGATTGGGTCTGACTGCTCAACGGCTTTGCGAGATTGTTTAATGGGACCTAAGGGAGGAACTTAATAGTAAGACAATGCTGTGTTTGGGACGTTTTCAATAATGTATCGATGCACTAAGTTGTAGGACAGATGGCTTCTTCCAGCACAGTCTTGTCTTGTTTCATCTGTGCCTACTGAAAAGAAAAAAGTGCTGAATGATACAGCAGCATGGCTGGATTAGTCAGTTGAATTAAAAAAGGTCATAATGCTTAGTCAGTAGAACTATGACTTTGGGAGGAACATTTGATTAACTGTCCCCCTGTTGGCACAGTGCTGAAATAAAAAATAAGAAGCCCTGTAGCACTTTGTCCTCTCAGCATATTCCCAATACAGATTAGTAATGGCCCTTGCAATTGTCTTAGCACTCTGTTCACACACAAATAAAATGTTATTTATATATACACACTGTATGTATAGGATATGTAAGGGAATTCAAAGTATGGTATTACTTTGAATAACATCTTTCTTTCTGCTGCTATGCATCGCCAGAGAGTAGTAATGCTGTAATACTTCATAAATGAAGGATTTGATTGCCATTATTACCAACCACCATTATACCTGCGAAACATTACATATCTATCAAGTTTAATGTCAATCAGAAGAAACACAGATTTTTGGTAGAAAGTCTATTCAGCCCAATTGTCATACATGCCAGTGCAGGTGGTTGCTCACCTTGATCACTGGTGAAGTTCACTGTGAGCAAGCAGAGAGCAAATCCTCGTGTCTACACAGATGGGACTGGACAGATGGAGATTTGAACAGGGCAGCTGATGTCCTTGGGCACTGGAGAATTTAAGTTTTGTGGACGGAAAGTAGGTAACTGCCCAACATTGTACATTAGGTGAGTGACTAATCCTATGACTTCAAGCTCCGGTTTCAAGCCACAAGGATGCAGTATGAGACAAATGCTTTGTCAGATGTAAAATATGAAAATAAAGATTATATGCATTGTTTGGATATAGTAACTACAGTAATAAATATTAAAATTGGTATTGGTTAATTTTAACATCTATTACAGTAAAATATCTTGGAAATTATCAATAGCTTTGCTGTAAAAATCTGTATTTTAATCCCCACAAGATATAAACATTGTGGTTTTGTGGTACCAATTAGTCAACATTTCCACTTGCTAAACACTAGGTTCATGCCACAATACCTGTTACAATGGTAACTCCAGGCCTGTACGCTAATGTTATCAGAATAGTGGTGATGCAAAGCAAAGCTGAGACTTACTGAAAGGGCAGCTTAAGCTAATAAAATCTGAAGAGAGTAGAGGCTGAGGCTGACAAAGGGAATCCAAAAGGTCCTAAAATGGTCACCGATCAGATAAAAACCTTTTTCCAATTTAGGTAAGAAAGTGGCCTTTCCTCCTGCAACCCTTTGGCCATGCTTTATATCATTTCTTTTGTCTAAATAATGGTAAGGTTCGGAGAACAGAGATTTTTCTATTTTTCGTTAGATTATTTTTTTATTTTCTGGTGTGCAATAATTATTACAACCTCATTACAGCCAGTATAGATTTTTAGTACAGTTTCCATTTTCTTATCCCATTCAGAGTGGTTGACAATTGTGCAGCAGGTAGATGTTAGGCTGGGTGTCTTTAGGACTCTTTAACATATTGCTGCTGAGTAAGTTACGGACGGGGACACGGGGACACGGGGACACGGGGACACGGGGACACACACACACACACACACACACACACACACACACACACAATTCCCCTTCACGGTGTAAGACTATGGTTCATTTGACTTCCATATCAAGCTACGACTTTGGTTGCTTTATCTTAAAGAGCCATGAGGTCAAGTGTGCTAAACTCAAAAAGCATACCTCTTCACTTCTCCCCCCCCCCTTATCTATCTTCACTCAAGTGGTGATTACCATCCTCATTTTTTTTTTAAGGAGGGAACTTTTCTTCTACAGCTCTAACCAAGAGGTTTCTTAACCTCTAAATGACCATAGGACAGTCAACTCAAATCCATTTGCCATAATTGATGCAGTAAAATTAAACATTGCTGAGAAAAAATACCTACTGCATTGCTCTGTTTTAGCAGTTCAACAATTCTTTTATTTTTTCTGCATCTGCAATTGGCACGTGAAGTACCAAAGCTTTAGAAATCGATAAACCAAAAGTGCATGCTTTCAGCCAACATTGCATGAGAAAATTGTTTTGTACATGGATTTTAGTGACATTATTTGTATTATTACTGACTATTGTTTACCTCCAGATATCCCTGCTCGTCCCTAGCAATGCTATCCCACTATGTGTAAATGCAGAGCCACAATAAAGCAGATTGATTTTTGTTCCGCCCCTTTGATTTTAAAGGACAAAAGAAAGGGGAGTCCATGCCCTGAAGAATCTGCCTTAATGGAACTGCAGAGAGATCCCTTGTCTGATGGCAGGTGTCACTCACAGGGACCTATTGTGTTTGTAATTTCCAGGGACATGCTGCCACCGTTTCATGGAAAAGTCAAACTTTGTTGTAATTAGTTTGTGATAGGAGGTGGGCTAACAAGCTTAGGGACACATTTTGTTTATGCATTCCTCTGGCTAATTTCTCAGCTGGAGTGTTGTTTACTCAGTGCATACAATTACAAAAACACATTAGTCTGCCCATTGGCCAATATCATGGGGGGGGGACACTTCATATAACATTTATAAGCACACACACACAATATATAAAAACTGAAAAAATATGACAAATCTTGGAATTGTATATTAATTAAAGCCTACAGTTTAAAAACAGTAACAAAAATAAGATAAAACTAACAAATACCTGCTCTCTTTGGACAGGGAGAGCAAACCACAGTACCATCATGTCATAAGAATGCAGTGAAGTAAACAATGAATCACAGCAGTTAATCGCTGCTCTCTATTACCCAATGTGTCAAACAAGAAAATGGATCCCGCAGGTGTAGTTATTGTAATTAGGCTGCTCAATGCAACTGGAGAAAAAAGGCCCTGTGCTCTTGAGAGGGTAAGTGTGAGTCAGAGGAAAAAATAGAGGAGCTGTCCTCCAAGTGTGGATAAAGGCATGAGCTCAGACCAAGAAAAAGTGCCATCATTTAAAGAAGCCCTCCCTCAACAACAACAACCCAAGGACAACCGCGCCAGTGAAACTGACCCAGAGGTGTTAAGGTTCATTGAACACATTCTCATCCCTCTGTCAACACAGTATTTTCAATTCCTGAAGGATGATTCTCTGTAGCTGTGGTTGCACTGTAGAAGCATGGTGCAAGGGGGGAGGGGGGACCTAAGTGACCTCTGAATTACAGGAAGGTGGTCTCAATTAGCTGCATATCAGAGGGAGCAGGCTTGTCTTACAGTCCCAGTGGAAAAAGCACTTTAATTACATCTAAGGAAGGTAAATATACGTCTTCATGACTGGGATAAGAAATTGTCTGGGACGCCTTGGCTGCACTTTAATATCAGAGCACAATTCAGACATAGTTAATGGCTTTGATAGTTCTGAGCAGAATGCATGCTCATTTCTAAATATCTAGTTTTGACACATCTTGCAAGACAAATCTCTTAATGTGGTCTTCTTAATCTTCTGACTTTTCTCAAATCTTTTCTTTTTTCTCTCTTGTAAAATACTGGGTACTTTCACCTCTTCATATTTCTAAATATTCTTCATAAAACTACAACTGTAATTCATATCTTGGTTAAAGGCTGATAACATATGTCTACACTGAAACCACAACCTGTAGTGATGGGTCATCCAAGCAGATGTGACATCATCTAGATGTAATATGTAGAATGGACCTCGATTATTTTGCATCCTTAAAGAGTTTTTATATTAATGAAAGGCCTTTACATTGAAGCCCACAAAACTGTCTCTGTATATTGCTATGTTGGCGATTGTGGTGCGCGATCACAGAAGGCTTGTATCATGTGGATGCGCCGATAGTTTTGTTGTTGTGACTTTGAATTTTTCATGGGATAGATATATATATATATATATATATATATATATATATATAT
>NC_045735.1:10402129-10404640 GCF_008692095.1 Etheostoma spectabile | reverse complement strand
ATATATATATATATATATATATATATATACACTGTATATATATGTATATATATCTCAATTCCCCCCATCATATCTGTTCGGTACATAGTAAGCTACAGCCAGTAGGCTAGTGCCAAACTTTTATTTTAAGCCATTGTAACTCAAAAGAACACATTTTATTTAGGTGTCAGATTTCAGCTTCTTTATTTGATAACTTTGTTTAGAAAGATTTCAGTATAGTTAAAAGGTGTCATACTGCAACAGCAGTTTGGACCTTGAAGCACCAAAACATCATCAGTATACAGACGGTTTATTTCAGAGCTGAGCATGCATGTCTTCATGCCCTGATAAAACCTCATTCAGTGGGCATGCTGTTGACTCTGGAGCCCATTGTGTTTCCCAGCTGTGCCCACACTTAGAAGCAACTGATAGATTTAAGAAGGTGACCTTGGCTTGGATGCTGTCACCTCTCTGTCGACCTGCCTGCCTCTTTTTCTACAGAAGCAACAGTCCTTAGTATATGAGTAATTATGTGAGTGTGCGTAACCTCTATCATCAAACATACTCAACCTCTTTAAAGCCTCACAAGAGCTACCAATTTAAACCGCTACATCTCCATCAATAGACAATTACTCTAGGTTTGCCTTCACAAGAGAATCATTTGCAAATTCAATTGAGTGAAACAAAAGGTTAATAGTTGTGTGGGAGGCCAAAAATACATTGTTTGCAATGCAACGTGGCAGAAATGGATTCTTATCCGACAGAGGGTTAACTAAATTTTCTTTTACGACTTTATGAGTGTCTCCCCGGCGCTAATTTGTATCAATGCATCAGAAAGCCAGATGGTAGGGAGTCATTGTGGGAATACAATAACTGACAGGTAGAAGAGCTTTTAAGACAGATAGAGAAAGGGAGAGAGAGGGGCAGAGGCAACACACAATGTTCTACTACGCAAATAATTAAACACCCGATGACCTACACAAAAACAAAAATCATTTTAGAGTACGTGGTAAAATGTATAATGGTATTATTATAACTAGAACATATAACAGTGTAATATACAGTATTATTTAGATGGTAATTCATTATCTGTATGAAATCAGTATAGATATTGCTTAACCATGAAAACCAACAAAAACCTTGCATGCTCATGAATGTTCTGTCTATGGGATTATTATTATTTGATAAAAGTACAACTGAAATCAAAATCCTCTACACGTTTTGTGTAAGGAAATGTATTAAAATGATTACTGGAACTATTATGAATTTCAAAAGAGGATAAAACTGTGGGAAAAAAGGGACAAACAGTGAGTCTTCCTTCCGTAGTGCGCCACCATGGATACATTATATTATAAGAACTGGATACAGTGTTTGAGGTGGCGCCCCGTTCAATCCTACGAGAGCTGCTCAGTGGCACATGAAGGATGAATGGCACAGTTTGGTCACTGTGTGGCCCATAGAGCAGGCGCACAAGAGACTTTTGCTGGCGTAGCCAACTACTTCCAGTTTGGTGCTCCTCTAACTTGAATGGGGAATGGTGAAATTCCACTGTTGGGCCAATGTGTTTAATATGCTTCAAAGCCTGGCACACTTTCAGGGGGCCTGTACGCCCAGACTGTACCCACCATAGTCCTGTAGCCACCATAGCCCTGTAGCCTACAAATGCTGATAAAATGTTGATGTTTACACCGTTAAATAACTAGTAATTTACTGTTAAGATATAAGTTGTGATATACTGTAAGACATATGTCCCTTTGCAACATTATATATTAAAGTGTCTCTATGTAACTTTCAGTTTGTGTTGATTCCAGTGACAAAAGCAGTGTTTTTACCACATCTGCTAAGAGAATATGTTACAGATGCATCGTTGCATACGGTAACTTAGTCTATAACCCAAAGAATAAAGAGTTTGTTGTAGCAACAAATGTAATAGTAACTTAATAAATATAGCGCTTTTCATGAAACCCAAGGACGCTTTACACAAGTACAGGGGACAAGGGAAAAGAAAATAGTATGCCAACACAAACACAGATTAAAATGAATAACACGTGGAAAGGGACCAAATGGAAGGGCTACGTAATTTGTCAGCGACTGACATACAACCACATGGCACAAGTTATTTTAAGAAGGAAATAGATATATTACATACCCTAAGTTGCTTAGAAATCTAGACGCACCATAGCGGCAGCAAATGTAATTTGAAGACCGGGTCAGTCTAGCAACTCACCGTTGGCTTGCAAGCTGTAAAAATCAAATCCTGGTCAGGCCAATCATATGGTGTATAGAGTTGGTGGGCGGGCTTAACATAAGGACGGCAGAGTTGTGACGGATCCGCATGAATACGCTGATACTTGAAAACAAAGAAAATGGCTGCTAGCAAACAGCGGTCTTTCGAATTGGCTTTGGCCGCGACTCTGGAAGACTTGGCATTAAGCACTGATGTCATTCTTTAAAAAGGAAGACGTGTTTGGAGTTTTGCCGACCGTATACTGCAAAAGTTTAATCTATCAACTAGCATTGCTCTGGTTGGTT
>NC_045735.1:10382721-10402119 GCF_008692095.1 Etheostoma spectabile | reverse complement strand
TAGCGCTATCCTATTGCGTGCAGAGGGAATTTGAGCCCTGCCAATGAAGAGTTCCCAAACCCAACATCTTGATGTGGGTCTGCCTTGTCAGGCTATACCCAAGGGCCAATTCAGGCACATTTTTCAATCATTTACAATCCCGTACTTGTCTCCATCTGTTGAAAGCCCGACTGAGTTCCAGAAACATTTAAGAGTTACATATCGTCACTTTAGATATCATGCTATTAAGTTTTGCAGCCTATTCAACATCAAGGGACTATTAAAGATATATCTTCTTTTTTTTTTCAAGCCGATTAGTCTAGCTTTCTAACGTTAGCATGGTTTCCCACTCACTCGCGTCACTTTCATGTGACCAGTTGTGGAAATGGCAATAACCCAGCTGTGACATCTCACAGCAATGGGTAATAACCTCAACACACCGTATTTTACTCAGCATTTCCAATCACTACACAGAACAATAACTGACATGTCCAGTAAAGAGTAACAGCGTGAGAGATCAAATCACAGATGGGAGTGACATAAACATACAAAACATGTAGTATTGAAGAGCAGATGCCACAGAGGTCTAGTGGGGTGAAGCGTCACCTGCTTTCACAATAGACGACTTTCAGTGTGTTGCTATATGTTCTGTGCAGTCCACACAGTCAGCATTTCAGCATAGTCTTGTCTAAACATCTTTAACATGTTTGTGGGAGTAAAGCAAATTCACAAACAAAAACAGAGCCTGTGTGTTTCCACTGGGCTGGGATAATCCCTGGACATCTTTTTGTGAGGAGTCTTGAGAGATGGGTCAGTGGAGAAGAACGTGTGGGGGTTTATTTTTGCCTTGCTTGAGAAGATGATGCCCAACATCCTGCACTAAACAGTAAGAGTTGGTTGGGCCAAATGCAATGAAAGCAATTACAAATAACAAAGACACCCGGTAGGCAAGGCAACTATCATGATACCGTTTCATAAAAAAGAAGCCTTGCCTTGACTCCAGGAAAAGGACCGTTTCAGAGACATATGAGGGCAACTGAATATTACTTTGTCTCTGTCATTATCACGCACACATGCGCGCACAGAAAAGAAAAATACAGACACATAGGAAGAGACTGAGAAAAGACAGAAATATGCTTTTTGTACAACCGACATGGTTCTTTCTCACGTTGTGACGCTGTGCTCTGTTAACATGGCAGGTTACGTGACAGAAACCAAAACTTACAGTCCAGACATTTTCTGTTTACACTTACAATAAGACATGGTTCCCTTTAGTGTAAACTCCAATGTTTGGTCCTGATTATATGTTACATTGTATTCAGCCTGAGTGAGCCTGGTGAGTTTCAGTACTTATTTAATTGCAAGAAAAAAAGTATTAACAAAACAAGGACTTGCTGGATTTTTAGGGTAAATAAATAAATAAATTTGCAATGTAATTATTATTTTCTAAATATATTATAACAACATTTTGTCAGCTGACTAATCAGTTTATTAGTCATACTGCAAGTAACTAAAGGGTTAACACCATTTATCGAGTCAATTTGATCTTTTCAGCAGTATTATTAGCAGTAATTATGTTTTTCATCAGATAATCAGTAAACTGTAGCAAATCACATTTTTATATTAATCTTTGCAACCATGATATTAACTCTGTCTACATACTTAAGCAGTCTTTTAACAGGGGATTTGCATTCCCTCATACCTCCAGTCATTTAGCTGTTTACTTGACGCTGCCGGCCAAGTTACACATTTATCATGGAGCCTCGCCAACTGTTTGAGGCTATGCAATTGTATACACAGAACTCATCTCACATTAATGAGGAGGAATGGTAATAAAACATAGAAAAAAAAAATCTATGAAAATCTTGTTATGAAAATTACTTAATTGCAAAAGCATTTCTGCCATTCAATCAAAATGAAGACAAACTTGTTTGTTTTCATACTCAAGAAGTCAAAAAACATGTTTTTTGTATTATGACACACACATATCAGAAGTTATTACTGGCAGTTTGAATAGCATGATATAGTACAATTGATGGACAAAGGATTACAAAAATGCTCCAAATTAACACCTTGATAGAATAGCCGGTATATATTACACTATCTAAAATAAATTTCAAGTACTACTCTATAATTGAGCATACAACCGGTGAATTTCATTATATTGCTGTACAGTTTCTGTATTAAAAAGTATAATAACTTGAGTCAGAGTCTACTTCTCTTGCTCGGATTGCTTTCAAAAGGTTGCCTTGACCAGAGTGAACATCCTTTTTATAAAATAGGTCAAACCACTCCAGGTTTAATCATACCTCTAGTTTGTTATTAACCTCTATAAACAGATATCTGCATATGAATGCAGAATCTGTAGGCAATGGAACATGATTTTGGTATCGGAAGGGTTCTGGTTTTCGTTTATAGTCCGAGTTCTATTGACATATTACATTAGAATGGGATTTGGTTGCATCTATGTAAACAGTCTGTGTGGAACACAAAAATTGGCCGGAATGCAATCTTGGAACCCAATGGCTATTATCTGATGACACTTTAGCTTTATAGTTAATTTATCTGCAGAAATACTGTATGTTTATAGAGACGTCGTCTTTCAACACCAACTCCATTCTTGCATCTGAGGGAAATCTTTCTCCGGATATCCAATTGGCCTTTGCTCCCAGAAGCTTAATCGTCATCAGAATGATATCCAAGATTGGTTTGTTATGTTGTTTAATTTGTTACATTTTATATTAGATTGAAGAAATCCATAGTTGTCCCAAAAGTAACTGTAAAATAACCGTTGAATGTGTGCATTAAATTGACAGTTAACCGTAACTTAACCTGAAGCCCCCTGTATGGGAATGCCAATCACAAGTACTGTAGAGGATGATGATGCATTAAATGTGTCCATGTTATCATTCACTTTGAGTAATTTCAGTTTTGCAGCAGGTGTCATAACTAAATTTTAATACTTAGACGGATTGTATAATGGAGAACTTGTGAAAAATTTAGGCACTGTAATTTGACAACGTCATTCACATCATACTTCCTGTTACAAAATCATATTGTTTGAAACCACTGTGTCTGTGTGTATGGTGGGGATATCATGCATAATTCAACTCATGTCTAAGTAAGGGGGCTTAAGGTGAGAATAGAAGTTTGCAGCAAGTTGTGAGGCAGCAGATGAGATTGCTGATACTGGCAGGATATCACGATGGCTGAGTGAGCTCCGGCATAAATAAATGCAAATGTTGGATAAGTGCCCACAGAGGGAGTTAGCATAACACATCTGGGCCAGCTTTGACTACTGGCCCAGGTACAGAGTATTCTTTCTTTTTCTAAAACATGCCCCAGGAAATCATCAATATCCTAATGCTGACCCATGGATACGGAAAGGATCCATTTGCTCAGGTTCAACAAAAAACAGCACTTTTCACATTTCAGTCTTCCTTATTTGTTGTTTTGACACTTAACCCCTAGTTGCACCAGAGGTGTGCAACCTCTGATATATATATATATATATATATATATATATATATATATACACACATTATAATACACAACACATATAGATAATATATATATAATATATATATATACACATAAATATATACCACATATATATATATATATATATATATATATATAGATATATACACATATATATATATATATATATACATACTATGGCATGCCGTTTAGGAATAATATATATATATGAATTTATCCATCTGAATATATGGAATGAACGTCTGAATATATGGAATGAAAGTCTGAATATATGGAATGAACGTCTGAATATATGGAATGGAAGTCTGAATATATGGAATGAAGTCTGAATAATGGAATGGAAGTCTGAATATATGGAATGGAGTCTGAATATTGAATAAGTGAAAAATTGAATGAAGCTGAATATATGGAATGAACGTCTGAATATATGGAATGAAAGTCTGAATATATGGAATGAAGGTCTGAATATATGTAATAGTCTGAATATATGAATGAACGTCTGATATAGGAATGAAGTCTGATAATGGAATGAAAGTCTGAATATATGGAATAAAGTCTGATATATGGAATGAAGTCTAATATGATGAGTCTGAATATATGGAATGAAGTCTGAATAATGGAATGAAGTTGAATACATTGACAGAAATGTCACCAAAGGGATACCTTTCTAATTCACTGGATTTACAAATTGCATCGGCTGAATAGTCCAATACTTTGTTGAACTGCAGGGTTTTTTTGCAACAACTGGTCATACTCCAAACGACACAAACAGTTTGGAAATTAGATAGCGTCACCTTGAGGATCATATTTCCATTATTGCGACATTCTTAGTGCTTATAAGCAATCCTGTTCAACAAAACGTTGCCGAAAGAACATTATGCATCATTCTTGAAGGAATTATGAGTCCTCTTGGGAGATGTCGGCAGAAGTACACTTCAACTGGAAGCTAATGGTGTGGGCACTGGATACGGTTACCAGTATTTTGGCCCGTACATGCATTTGCCAGAGTGTTATAATCTCTTCATTGCTCAAATAGCTGACACTAGATTCCTAGCCGATTCACTCATAGCGTCCCATTTGTTACATCCTGATTAATCCCACACACCAAGATGGCGCCAGCGCCGTAATGACTCAGCTTTCATTCCATATATTCAGACTTTCATTCCATATATTCAACTTTCATTCCATATTTCAGACTTAATTCCTATATTCAGACTTCATTCCATATATTCAGACTTTCATTCAATATATTCAGACTTTCATTCATTATTCATACTTTCATTCAATATTTCAGACTTTCATTCCATATATCAGACTTTCATCAATATATTCAGACTTTTCATTCCTATATTCAGACTTCATTCATAATTCACTTCCATTCATTATTCAGACTTTCATTCCATAATTCAGATGGATAACTTCATATATATATATTATTTCCTAAACGGCATGCCATAATATATATATATATATATATATATATTATATATATATATATTAATATATATAATCATATTATATAAACAGACATACATACATACATACATATACACACATACATACAAGGTAATATTTACATCCAGACACTTCTTTTTCAGCGAGGGCATAATTAAATTTGAAAGTCACGTTATGCTGGTGGGCACATAGATCGCACACCGTTATACTACATGGCTCTCTCTGATAGGATTCCTGCCTCTTTAAATTTAGTGAGAGGCATCAGCGGGGATCAGTAGAAGATCACTGATTTCCCCCTACAGACACTCCATTTAGCTCAGCGAAAAGCCGGTCACAGATCACAATCCCACTACTGTTTAACCCATTTGCACTACTCATTTAGGGAAAATAGGGACCATAATGTTTTAGTAGCCACACAAGTGAGATCATCATTTATTAAATGGTACTTTATAGGTCTTCACACCTGGAATCAAATGGTCTTAGTAATCACAATGAGCTGTTTAGGTGTTCAACAGAAGAAAACAGAAAAGCAGTTTGCATGCTGAATGTGTTTTACATGACTGACCATCATTTCAAGACCTGACAGAGGCCAGATATATCCGTCTGATTTCCAAAAAAGATGATCCGATGTGCCCCTATAGAGAGTGACAGCAAAGAAGAAGAGACTCACCTTATCTCAATATTGTGATAAGGTCAGATTCTCTCTGTTTGATTACTTTCAACAAAGCTCCTTGTTATTCCCTTTTTGCGAGTAATATGTGTATCAGGTGCACAAGCAAGAAATTGAGCCTATTGTAGGCCTTTCCTGCATTGTATCCTGCATTTCTCAATCCATCCCACAGCCAGTCTCTGAGGGATGACTGAAGAGGTGTTGGAGACAAGGTGTCCAGGATTTTCAGGATCTTGTAAGGACTGGGGATTGGGGGACATAGTGTCTACACCCGTCAACAGAGGTGCCAGTCATCATCGGCTGGCATAAAATACGATTTGATAGGTGAATGGCCTAATATTTGGTGGTTTTCCCATAGTGGGTTCTGTTTGGGGAGACTGTCCAGACGGTTACTAATGACCCTTGTCTGCCACCAGCTCTGCCTAGGGAAACTGAGGAATGGTTTGGTCAGATTGATGGAGGAAGTTGAGAAAAGAATAGAAGTGAAAAGAAGTGTGGAGTTGCCCTTCCCTGCAGCAATGTATACTGTATTTTTACACAGGGAAGAAAAAAAAAAAAAAAACTGGTTACTGACAACCTGTCTTTTTTCTGATTGTCCATAAATTATTAATGGGACACACTATTTCCCTTGAGCCTGGGCACAGGCATATTGTGCTATTTTATAGGTCCATCTTTTTCTCTAAGTCTAACGCAGTTAAGCGGTAGTGGTGACAGAAATATGTAGAATTTCATGACATAGATATGAGATATTTTTAGCACAAAAAGGACAATATCCTTGGATTTGATTCCATCTGACTTACTGAGTTCTGTGGATGTTTGTGCGTTTGTGTGTCTGGCCCATTAGATGGGCACTTACACAACATTTCATTAGGGCGGCAGATCAGCTCTCTATGATTTTTACTGTTGATTTGCTGGGAGTGACTAACATGCAGTTGTCACTCATTACACCAAAGTCCATCCAGTAGAGCGTGTCTGGCTGGCTCCAGAACATTGGCTTGTCATTTCTCTCCAACTGGAGAATGAGAAGGAAAAGACAAGGAGAAGGGGGAATGTGTGGCAGAGAATGTATTGAATCGTATTGTAAACTTGACTGCAGATGTTACCAAAGTGCTCCAGAATTTGCTTAATGTTGGCTGAAGCTGTAAGAATTAAACCAGAATCTACAAGAAAGAGCTGGAGCTCTGGAGTGAATTAAATGGCAACGATGACTAGATGTGACAAAGCTATCATAAGAAAGAAAGAACAACGGAGCATCAGGCATATATCCAATTTAATCAAAAGTGAAATGAGAGTGATCCCTATGTTAGGTCTAAGAAACGGAAATGCAGATGGCAAGAACAGTACAAACAAGTCATCAGTTATGGTCATCATTTGCAGACCCTGCCCTGAGGAGCAAGCTTAGGCACTAACAGTGTACAATAATGGTCTGACTCAGCATCCAGGCCTAATGAAAAGGGCAAATGCCATATTATAATAGTAAATTAATTCAGTTGATCAGGCTATAAAATAATGATTTCACAAGGGGATTATTGGGAGGCATTTCTATGTTGGATTGTTTCTTGTATTTCTTATATCTTGAGGCACCATTGCATCATGTAAGGGGGAAGTCTGTCTTAAAATAACCCAATATAAACAGTTTTTATTATCATTTGGAAAGTATTGATAACATACATTTTCCTCATGCTTTGTATCTGTGAAGGCTATCTTACATCCTTGTACAATGAGCTTGTTTTCCATTTTTACTCTTCATAAGTTGATGTAGCTACTTGACCGGTTGCGCTAATAAACAGCATCTTGTTTTTCAAGAACACTGGGTGTTTCTCAATGTCAAGGATCCTTCCTTGGTAGGACTCGTCCTTCCAAGGAAGGATCCTTCAGGAGCAGGTCAGAGTCCTCCTTAGCATTTGGAGAACATGTACAATGGAACAGGCTATCAAGTGCACGTCATTGCGGGCTGGCGTCACTTAATTTTTTTGCTGCATTTCAAAACACTGGATGAAATGATTGTGGAAGTGTTAACTGTGCTGTTAAATTATGCTGTTGGGATGTAGAAAATGAATCAGCAGCCTTTCTTAATGTCACGGAAGAATCCCCAAAGCCATGAGGAGAGACGCTACGTCATCAACGTCCGTTGAGGACCGTTCCAATTTCGAGCATCCTCCGAATTCCTCCGAGGACGGAGTCCTTCATTCAGAAAATTTCCATTGACGGAGAAGGATGCATATGTGTATCCTTCGCGGTCCCAAATCACCCACAATCCTATGCGCGAGCCTTTGACGCTCGTTTTAAAAAAACAGCTGATATAAGCGGAGTTCGAGCGGCATCGCTGACGGTGAGTTATAATTTAAATGTAGTATCTTAGTGTGTGCCGTACATTTGTTATCACCGTTAATGTTTTACATTAATGTCAAGCTTAACGCTTTAAAGCTTGTACAAATTGCTATAATAATTAGGTAGATACACCCCGAGCTGACGAACTAACTGAACCTGTCAGTTAACATTCGGCTGTTAGCTAGCTAGGTTGCCGTCTTTGTAAAGTTTAATGTGGCAAGTTCATCTCTTTATATGCCGTTACCGTATATGCGTAACGTTAGCAATAGCAGAGATTTAGAAAGTTGGTGTTTATCACTGGTTGTATCTGTAGACGGGAATTATCACTGCACCATGTTAACTTCACTAGCCCCGTTCAACGAAGGCTGACATGTATGAGCACTCCCGTGTAATAACGGTATGTTATAGCATTCATAACGTAGTTAAACATCTTTATGTTGTGTTAACTGTCTTTTAACAGGGACTAACGGAGGCGGTCACCAAGGACGGCAAAGCCACGACCAGCAGGGAGACAGAGGCCAAAGAGAGATGTTGAATACATTATTTGCTATATTAAAGATTGTCTTTCTAACAATAAATGCTTTAAATTAACTGGTTTGTCCGTGTCATTAAGTTCTTGGGCTTGTGTATATAATATTAAGTTTTTCAAGGTCTATTTTCCCATCAAATTGTGACCTGGACAGAGGAAACTTCAATTATTTACTATAAGTCAACAATTATATTCAGATGCTATCTGTATACATGTTTAAAAAAAGAAAGTAGCTGTTAAAATAGCTTGCAGTTACTGCATACATGTAAGATTAGCTTATTTTACAGGTCAAGAAATGAAAATATGATCAGCAACTACAAGGTTACCAGCTAATGAGCTACCACAGGCAGGTATGACATGCAGTAAACTGTAAGTGAGAAGATTAAATAATACGTTACACTGTCAAACATGAAAAGTCATACCATTGATAAAAATCCGCCAACACAGTAAAGGTAGGTGTGTGTAATGGTCAAGGGTTTGTTACTTCATGAGGAAGAAAACTACACAGGGACTTCACCTGTATAATATACTTGTATGCAACTGTAACAGACAGGTTGACTAACCTAAAACCTTCTCCTTGTCTGCAGTCTGCAGCAACAACATCATCGGCAGCTGTCTGATCGCCCTTCATGTTGAATAATATACTTGTGTGTACAGTATATAGTATGTTTGAACATGTAACCTTACGAGTTTTGTACAACAGCATCAGAACAATTCCACGTCAAATTTAACGGAAATACAGTAACATAATAGTTTTATTACATCACCACCCAAGAACTTAATGACACGGACAAACCAGTTAATTTAAAGCATTTATTGTTAGAAAGACAATCTTTAATATAGCAAATAATGTATTCAACATCTTTCTTTGGCCTCTGTCTCCCTGCTGGTCGTGGCTTTGCCGTCCTTGGTGACCGCCTCCGTTAGTCCCTGTTAAAAGACAGTTAACACAACATAAAGATGTTTACGTTATGAATGCTATAACATACCGTTATTACACGGGAGTGCTCATACATGTTAGCCTTCGTTAAACGTTGTTAGTGAAGTTAACATGGTGCAGTGTTACCTCCCGTCTACAGATACAACCAGTGATAAACACACAAACTTTCTAAATCTCTGCTAACGTTACGCATATACGGTAACGGCATATAAAGAGAGATGAATATGCCACCGTGCATTAAACTTTACAAAGACAGCAACCTAGCTAGCTAACAGCAGAATATTATATAATAGGTTCAGTTAGCTAACGTTAGCTCGGGGTGTATCTACCTAATTATTATAGGAATTTGTACAAGCATTAAAGCGTTAGCTTTACATTAATGTAAAACATTACGGTGATAACAAATTACGGCACACACTAAAGATTTAAATTATAACTTCACCGTCAGCCATGCCGCTCAACGACTCCCGCTGAGGTCCGCTATATTATTTTTAACGAGCCGGCAAAGGCCCGCGCATAGGATTGTGGGTGATTTGGGACCGCGAAGGATACACTATATATCATCCTTCTCTGTCTATGGGAAATTTTATGAATGAAGGACTGAGTCCTTGGAGAATCGGAGGATTCTTGACATTGAAGGTCCTTCGGCGGGCGTTGATGACGTTGGTGCCACTTTAGGTAGTCTTGGTTGTTTGGTGGGTCGGACGTGGCTCCTCCACAGTCTGGCTTTTGAGGATCCTTCCTTGACATTGGGAAACACCCACTATGTCTCTGCCGGCAATGTCAGCTAACTTTACCAATTTTAAGTTTCATGGACTTAATTCATCCAAAGTCCCACTGAAAATTAAACAGCTAGGACATACCCTGTGTGCATGCAGGTCCATACAACTTAAAAAAAAAAAACGGTAAGCTAAATTTGTTGTTACAAGGGCCGTGGATGTAGATAAAAGCAATGCTAATTTTAGTTACCTATCACATGTTTCTAAGCTAATAGTAAGAATGAGTGCACAATGGATGTAGTATATTGGCCGTGGGTTGGACAGACAAAAGCTAAAATTACCTAACTAAAGTTGTTGACTAACACGAACAATTTAATGACTGAAACTAAAATTAATATAGTCTACATTTTCATTAAAAGATCCACAAAATCAAAACAACAAACAAAATCAGGTGTCAAAATTAGCGCTGCAATCAGTCAAAACAATTTGTGCAATTTATATCCTCTTCAAATTACAGACTCCCAGGTCCCTTGGCATCAATATGAAATGAATGCTATATGATATACTTGCCATGTAAAAATGAATGGTTTGAATCAGAATCTGTAGGGGGTTTATTTATAGATACTTTATACAATGATGAAAATGATCAACCAGCAAATGGATTGAGTTATCTGTGTAGGCACACTGTCCTCTCGTTGCAGCATCACCATTTTCCCTACTTACATTAATCATGCTTATGTCCTATAATGAAATCAAAAGCTTAATGGCAAACAGAACCCAGCGGCACAATGCTGATGCAGGACATTTTTCTCGCTGGCATAAGTGGACATGTAAATAAGTGAGTTAACGTAATCAAGGAGTAGAGATAGTAGCGGCTCCGGGTATGTGTGCTTGTGGGCCTAATCGTCTACAACGTCAGCCCAATATTGATCACATTCACAGTTGCAAGACCATGTTGGGCAACCTGCCTGCTAGTCTGACAGGTGTCCTTGTCGGCCTAAATCCTCTTGCACCGCTTTGTCTCGCCTTCTTTTCTTTTCCTCACTGGCGCGCAGTACCCCAGGGGGCTGTCCGTGTGACAGGTGTCCCAGTCGATACGAAAGGCACAGACAAAATGCAAAGGTGAAATAGAAAGACACCTGCTTCTGTGGCTACCTCTTTAATATGTCACCAGTGACCTGTACGCAAAGTCACGCATGCACATAACAAACGCTTTAGCACATAAACAACCCTCAGACACATAGGCAAACAAACACCATGGTGTCCTCATATGACTGGATTGAGGTCAGGTGAGAGGCACAGCTGTGTGTGAAGAATGCTTGGAGTAGCTGGATCAGCAGCTGTGTGGCACACAAGAATGAGAGGTAATCACTATTCAGAACGCAAAGGCTCTTTATTATAGGGATACACTGCAATGATGCAAAGCAGTCTTGCGTGAAATTGAAGAACTGACATACTGTGTTTTCATCTTTTTTATTTGTCAGCTTTGCACAGTTCAATATCAAGTTCAGCCACTCAAGTCGAGTGACATGTTATTGTTTGCCTCTTTCCTCTTATGCTGAACTTTTTCCTTATGGTCGCACTGAATGGGGCAGCCGATTGAAGAAACGTACTTTCACGACACCTGAAAACTTGTGTGTCTGCATCTGGAATGCTGACTCCCCGTCATTGAGGGAGAGAGACCTTCTTTTGACATGCCACAAAAATATGTCCAGAAGAATGGGTGATAAAAGGGGTTTTGGGAAGAGGCTGTCAGCAAAAATGAATATCAGTACGAGAGGACATAACGCAGGCAACGGTTCAGTGGTTCACCACATCCTGGCAGTTATTCACAATGACAACTTTTCAAACACGGCTTTGCGTGACTTTTATTTCTGAAATAATGCATGCGTCCGAACCAACAGAATATACTTAGGTTATAAAGGGTATTCCAAACTTGTGTCAACATTTTATTTTTTAAATCATTTTACGCGTCTCAGTTTATACAACTTCAATTAGTGGCAACACAGATTAAGAATATTTTGGACCTCTAAACCTGAGAAACCCATACTCCGAATTCATGAATTCTTTAGGATTTCTTAAAGCGTAACTCTCGCCAAAATGCAAGCTAGGGTCTTTTTGTTAATGTACCCGAGTCAAACTTTCGTTTAAAAGCATATTTAAGATGGAAGTGTCACTTTTAAGTTTTACCGTATTCTCGTTTTTTTCAGTCAAATGGCCTTTTGAATGGATGTCCTAAGGGCACTTTTACACTAGCCTCAAAATATCAGAGGTATGGAATAACACAATTGTTATGCTACTACTGTAATCAGATTCACTGTTTTCACTTGGAAGGAATCACTGCACATGGGTAGGCACTTTTAATGACATTTTGACATTTTATATTCCGAGGCTAAAAACATGTTTAAAACTTGCCCTGTTTAAGTTTGTTGGGTGCAAACTCTAGAAGGGGGTTAACTTAGTGTAGGCAGCACCATTTGTTTTAATTTTTCTTGCTAGTGACAGCACTCCAAATTTCCAAACAACAGTGCTACGTGTTGAAATTAACCGGAATTCTCCTTTAAGGCCATTGTCCCTCAGATCTTCCTGAAAGAAACATCCAAGTCCTTTCACAGAGAGAAATAGAGGAACCAAAACAGAAAGCAAAGGCAAGGGAAAAAGCCCCTGCCACCCAACCACAGCTGTAGTGAAGTGGTGAATAGACAGAGACTTTTAAGAAGTATAACAGTAGAGAGAGACTGTGGGTAACATTGCACGTTGGTATAATGGGAGGTGGAAACTGGGTGTACGGAATATGAAAAGCCCTAACACTGTTATCGTTGACTGTCTGCCTGTGCAAGATGCGATGTGACAGCTGAGCAGGGCTGTGAGGGCAGAGATGAATTCACAAATGGTAGCTCAAGGGACCAGTGGGTTGGGGGGGTGGGAAGGGGTGAGAGGGTGACGGTGCATGCTGGGGAGGGGATGGAGGGAGGGAGGTTGGTGGTTGTGGAGGGCTAGTGAGGGTAAACTATCTGCATTGCAGCCAGGATTCTCCCTCAACCTCTTTGCCCTTGTCCAAATAATAAAAAAAACAACAACAACAACAACAACTCACCATTCATTTACTGCATGTCCAGCAGTACACAATGTTAAAAAAATGGGCATGCTTTAAGGCTGGCACTAGCTAGCTAGCTAAGGTTGGCAATGTGTTACCTGAACAACGTTAGGCAAAAGTTTTAGATTGTCCCACATGTGACTGTCCTTTCCTTCCTTTAGGACAAATTTACCAGATACCAGGTTAATGTGGATGCCAATTCCTGCTATGATTTGTCTTCCAATCCTCCCTGAACACTACCACTCTATGTCCATGTACCTGTTAAAACACTGGGGTAATACCAGATTGCAGATGACATTAGGCGTCAATCTATCAATCCATCACTGCTCTGTACCTCCTTCTATCTCAGCCACACACACGCTTCATACCGTGGCAGAACAACGAAGTTCTCCTTTCAGCACAGGCAAAATTAATCACAGCTGCCACCAAGAGTGAGTCTGACAGCATTCAGAGGTGTGTGTGAAGTGGGGTCTGTTGAGTAAGAAAGAGAAAATTTGAAAAACCATTTAGCATTTTGAATAGCTGCACCATCTCCAACTCAGCCGAGCCCCATTAATTAAAAGGACATGCCCCGTTGAAGCCCAAATGAAATCTCACTCTTCTTTACTAGAAGACGTCTGTAAGAATGATCTTTTCCTTGCCCCATGGTAAAACTGCATAATCTAGGCTCCAGACGTGATCATAATTGGATGAGGATGATTTATGCCAGGTAGAGAGAAATGATGAGGGGGAAACCTACTCCACCACTTCACCCTAACCCCCCTCCTCCTCATCTATCCTTGCCCCCATCCACACTCACTCTCTTGCAGTCAGCTCAAGAGGATGCCATATACTCCTGTATACACTTAAGCTTCTAAGATACTGAGGGATTTCTCAATTATCTTGATTGACACATTCATCTTATTGGGAGAGTTGTCGTCACTGTTTTGGCATGTTTGTGTAATTTCAGAAGGTTTAATTTGCACTTGATTTGTTGAGTTGGTGCTGAGCTCTGAAGTCAATTTTAAAGGGTAAATGTGATGATTGCACTTCCAAAACAACATTTGCTTTACTCTGTATAAGAAGACAATATTATTGTTTTATTTGCATATACATGCTCCACATATTTATGTACAGTATTTCTATCCTCTACATGTGTATTCTAAGGCCTTTAAAATCACTGAAAGGCAAACCATGCTGTGACCACATCAAATCTTTGTTTTTGATATAGAGTTGACATCACATTCACAACATGCTGAGCTGACAGTCTATTCAATTCAGTGGTGTATTTGGTTTATTTTGGCTTGTGTGGAATTGTTCAGAGTGCCTTGGTTATCTATGGTTGAATTTTATAGCTTACAAATCATCATCTATAGTCTGGATCAAATCTGACGTCATTTAAACACACATTTCAAGTAAAGACTGATGTTTCTTTCTATTCAAATTGAGCATGTGCCCATGTTTTGCCGTGTGGCTGTGTAGCAGATGAATATCCTTATCAGTGCCCTTGACCATCTAAATTTAGATGCAACTGGAACTTTAGTGTGCATTTGTGGTTGTGTATGTGCGTAGGCAAGCATGCACATTAGCATTTATGTTTTTATTCATGCATTAATAATTTGCACTATTTCCTCTGCTGTTGCTTGCTGTGGGATTTTGCTTGTGGCTATCCAACCTGCTCAAATTTCAAGTAGCTGCACACCTTACCCCAGAGGAAGGTCCTGGGAGAGTTCTTGTTGTCTTAACAAAACTTTCCACCATGTCTTACTGTAAAAAGTAAAGGAGGCTGCTTGCACATACATCATGCGTAAGGAAAGGTGTAGGAGGGGTGGGGGAGAGAACAGGGCAGCTTTAAAAATATCAAAATGCTTTTAACCTATTCAGCGCTCGAAAACAGTTAATTCGTTCTATTTTATGGATTACACCGTAGACACACATATTGTAGAACTTACATTAAGCTTTGCACATATACATGATGAAACTATTTCAGATGCATGTGACTAGGGAACAGGATTTAAAAAAAAGAAAAAAAACTATAACCCCTGATAACCATACCATATTCTCCATCCACAGCTTGTTAACTCTTTTCAGAGATGGTATAATGAAAGAAAAAGAAAATCTGAGATGGTATTAATGCTTCCCCTGCCATACAGTATATTAGGAGTGGATGCAAAGCTAATGAAATGAGCGACACAGACAACATGTTGCTGATACAAAGGTAATTACCAACTGCTGTCACTGCAGTAATTTCACCGTCTCAGTCACATGCTCACAGCCCTGAGCATGACTTAGGCAATGCTCAGAGCAACTCTTCTCCCAATACTCCTCTCCCTGCCTGCTCCTGTCGATCTCTGCTCCTCCCTACCTTTACTTTAGTTCTCTGCTGTCTCTTTGTTTGCACAGGCTTCCATTGTATGGCCAGTTACTGTATAATTGTGCAGGTCAGTCAATACATTTTCTCTATAAATATTAAATGCATATAGTTACATGGTGAATAAAGTGTTCTCATGAAAGGAAATTATTTCCAGCACAAATGCATGTTATGACATCCTGTAAAGGGTACTACTTAAAAAGGATACAGGTAGTGTTATTTTATATTTTTATTATTAACCAATCTCAGAAGACCAAAGTCTCTGTGCAGCCAAGAACTGGTACACCTTTGTTCAAACATTATACAACGTAATACTTACTACTACTTTAAGTATTGATCTACCATTAAATACCTTTAACTAAATAAACAAGATTACCAGAATCAATGACCATCCTGCATACTATTTTCAAATGCAGTTACACATTTGCCAAAAACTGTTCCTTCTCTATTCTTTTATATCTGAATCGGCAATGATTTTGAGCTTGCAACAAAACACTCTGGAGACCATGTGACCCAAGAAAACATTCAGAAATCCAATGATGCGGTCCATAAATAAAAAAAACTTGCTGATGCACTCGCTTACTTCAGTGCATGAGTCTTTTAACTAATTTATTGATGCCCCTAAAGCAAAAATTCTAATTACAATGAAAAGAGTAGTCTATTTGGGGATGTTGTTGTCATAAAACTGCCAAATATTCTAACCCCAACCATTGCAAATGTGTGTGCCCCATTCACATTAATCATTTCTTTCAATTTCAGTTATCAATACATACAGAACAAATAAAATGGAAATCCTGTTATCTGCATGCTGCAATTAAATCTTGGAATCCATTTGTGAATATATCACACCCTTAAGCTCATGCATTTGTGTTATACAGTTTAATATATGGACTGGGTGTCCAACAACTGCACATCCCTGTCAAATGCTTCTATGTTTCTATTATGTTTCTATTCTAAACGTGTACACAATGTAAGCTATGTGGCACACACATCTCACTCATTCTTGATTAGCATATGCTAATATGGCTGTAAGTGAAATACTTAGGGGTAATTACAGTGCCATGAGACAGAGAGGTTTTGAAATTGCAATTCATTGATTATGTTAAACAGCAACGATTTAATGGGGTGGATGGATGCACCAAAATGATGTTGTAAAACCACAGATGCTTCAGAGATCCTGTATTGCAATGATTACAATGTGGGATGAAAATGATCATGTGCTTGGACAACAGAAGTGGTAGCACTTGTATTATAGTCTGCAGGTTAATCCCGTTTGCTGTTCCAAACCCAGCAGACGGCTCGTTAAGCGAAGAAACAAGGTTTAAAAACAAACAATTATGCACAGAACCTTGCACTGCGAGTGGAATTGCAACACCTGCCGAGACCCTTAAAGCTAATCTGGGAGGAATCCTTTGAGTGAGACATTAACTCAGCACAAAAGATATGAAAAGCACAATTAACATTTAACCAAGTGATGAAATACAACATTGCAAACAAGTGCGCCTCTGGCCACAGTGGAAATAAGCTCTCATTAGCCAGATGGAAATTATGAGAAAAAAAAAAAAAGAAGATAATAAGCAGACCTCCCCCAGTGCAAGGCTGTGCAGGGTGAAAAAGTTAATGTTTTTATTTACCAAGGATGAATATAAAAAAAAAAAAGAATATTCAAGATGAAAAAAATACTGTTTACCTGACAAGGTACAAAAACAAGTTTCTATATTTTAATGACTAGAATTTAAATTTAAAACAAGATTTATTTCACTCTGCTAAAAAATGATTCTGTCCTCTTGCTATGATTTCAGTCACTGGGCTGTGTAGTAGATAGCAATATTGATTTCAGTGTTGGTGACCTTTGACCCACCAAACAGCTCACTTATCTCGTCCCTGCATTGCAATGAAATTAAACCATTAGGAGCAGAAGTTTGGATCTCAGGGGGAAGCATTTCTGCCAGAATGCTGATGGTCCCAACCTTTTCCCCTCTCACACGTCGCCCTCTACTAAAGTCATATATCATTGTTTGGACTGCTTATTCTGCCGTTGTTACTCTTGAACTGCACTGTGGCTGCTTCACATACACCTAATGTTTTCCTGAACCCAGAGATAAATGAAGAATTGGTTTTTGATTAGCCCTTTTTCATTAAAATCAACTCACTTTTTCTCAGAATCTGTTGAATTTCAATCTGATCCAGACACAGATATTTTTCTTTTCCCCAACCTCACAGTCAGTTGATATATGTTTATGCTGCAGTTTATGACTTTGTCCGAACTCTTTGTAAAACACAATAAAGAAAACAATAAATCTACTCTTTACATATTCTCCTGCATAGTGATGTGCTCGCAATATCCTGGCTGCAAAACTGGAACGCACTGCCATAAAGTGAAGGCATGTGTTGCTATTAGAGCCACATTCAAGGCTATCCAATATACAGATATGATTTATGGAATACCGGCATCTCCCCTCCAATTCCCATCTATATCTGCTGCTATAATTACACTTAACAGCATTTTTCTTGTACTTGCTGGACAGATTGATGTGCATAATTTATTTACTTTGACAGAATTTAAATAGAAAGCATCAAACCACGGAGTAACCTTGGTGCCTTATCCAAGTGCCGTTACATTGCTGTCACTTCGAAGAAAACAAAGTGGGAATATGAAAATGTATTTCCTTTTCAACACAACTTTACAAGGGCCACAATTAGAAGGCAATGCCTCCTTCAATATGAAAATGCAAAAAATAGCTATAAAGTTAATTGCCATTACTCTGATTACAAATTGTATATCTACAGTAGGGAGATAGGAGGCTTCAGAAACAGGCTCAAATGATGCTCAAAGTCCCTGAGGTGTGACAAGGTGCTCAGCATCGCTTACATGCAGGGAAATGGGCAGCCGAGGTGACACTGACATTTGGCTAACACAGCATCATGAATGAGCTGGTATTCAGTCTCAAGAACCTTTCAGCAGTATGAACGCATGTTTTATCATGGAGATAGAATGTATGACTGTATTATTCAGTCCCTCCTATAAACCAGTGCCATAGTTGTTTCCAATATACCCTGCACATATATGGGATATGATTCAGTGCCATCAATATATTTCCAGCTGTCCAGTATTCCATCAGCATTATCTATTAGTTAATGTATGAACTGCTGCTTTCTGTTGCCAGAGGGACAGGACTTGCACCCACATCTAGGAACAGCAGATATAAAATATAAAATGAATATTTTATAGTGCTTCAACACCAGTCAGACAAATTTATGTGGACATTGCATCAATAAATGGTTGAAAGATTGATGGAATATGTTGTCCCCGGGTGGAGCATGAAGCAGCTGGTGGCAGTGTTGATACAAGTGCTATTTTTGGAAAATTCCCAGTTCTTTCCTTTAATCTATTGGGGCAGCCAACGGATGCATTGTTGCATGCATTATGTTGACTGGGAAAATGGAAAGCAGAAGGATATGTCACAGGAGTGTCCCATCTCTGTCACAGTGCGTGTAAAATCCCTCCTCATATGTGGACAGAAACATGTGGGACAAACTGGAAATCAGTTTGCAAATGTAGCGTATTTCTTTTTTTTTTTTTTTATATAACTAAAAGTGTCCAATGACAACAACTAGGGCTCGGCGATAGGGAGAAAATCAGCTATCACGATATTCTTGACCAAATACCTTGATATCAATATTGCGGCAATATTCTAGCTTTAACAAAAATATCTTCCCACTTAGATACTTTAGAAAAATAATTATCAGTAAAGTGGACATAATGTACAAGTGGGGAAAAGGCAAATAATAGAACAGCTATAACAGTCTGGTAAGTTCAGAAAAGT
>NC_045735.1:10378803-10382711 GCF_008692095.1 Etheostoma spectabile | reverse complement strand
ATCACTTTACTGTAATGCAGCCTTTAAAACCAGAAAGAGACAATTATGTCATATATCACGATATTCAAACTCTAAGACGATATCTAATCTCGTGTCTCGATATAATATCAATATATTGCCCAGCCCTAGCAACAACTATTGGCTTGCTAAAATATTACCTTTTTAGATTGAAAAGCAATATCTGCCCCATAACACAATGTGTAAAATTTAAACTAGGCTGGTGAAAAGTATATTTAATAAAAATAAAACCATATCGCCTTCCTCAAATAAGTAAACATAATGCTAATTCATCAAACTAAATCACTTGTATCATTGGTTAAAGCATAATCATTCTAGTCTGCATGAATATTACTTATTCTGAAACACATTTCTCCTTGTATCCAAATATGTTTAAAACTAAATCATAACTACATTTACAAAAGGATTGGCAGTGACATTTAACATTTCCCTTGGCCCCCTAAACATATCTTACATCTTGATGCGAAAGTGATTCTATAGTGTAGCAACTGTAAACTATTTTACTACCTGAGACATTACTAAAGTGTACTTGTACAACCTAATAGTAAAGCACTTGTTACAAAGAGGTATAAAGCACTTTACACACACATTTGTCAATGGATTTACAAATAGCTGATGCAACCCAATCCTGAAATTGAGATGTCCAGAGACTGTTTTAAAAGATTAATGAGTGAAAATGAGCAGCAGAAAATGAGCTTGTGCTCTCTTTGCCTCTGTGACATTTGTCTTCCATTTCCAAGGCATGTCCCTATGGGTGGCCTGGAGGACCAAGGGTCATCCAAGAAATCTGAATTGATTCTGAATATGGCCATACAAAAAAGCAAAGATCTACTAGCCTATTTAATTCTGGCACCAGAATGGCATCACTCAAGGCATGCTATTTAATAAACTGTAATTTACATTAATGATAGGGAAATGCCTTTGCGTGAAAGAAAATGTAAATCAGTGTTCAATCATATGCAAGTACTTCTATGTGTGCATCTGGAATACATATAGTACATAATGTAGGCCTACTTCTCACAGAGTCACTAAAACAAGAATGTAATGTATCAGTGTACCTTTGACAATGGAAGAGTGATTTCAACATTCTACACATCTGCCTCTCAACTCATTTTGTGGTAGTTTCATAGCTCGCCTACTACTCTGACATAAATAAATTAGTTGAATGTCAAGGCAAATGCTGAACGTTTGTTCAGAGAAACCCAAAAGCCAAGGATAGAGGGACCACACAATATTAGATGTGACAAATAACAGATCCAAACCCCTGAAACGGCCTTCAATGTATTTGACATGGTCCCATCGTGCCGGATCTTTCAAATTCCTTTTGAACTTTTCTTTCTTTTATTTTGCGGTAAGGAACACAGTTGAGCCTAGAGCAGCTCCTGCATGGGTTTGAAGTAATGTGCTTTACACTGACAGTGAAGATAAAGGGCTGGGACTTGGGGTGAGGAGGAAAAAAACAACAACTCTGAGGTCTCCAGATAGCTTACTGTGAATTTAAAGGTTTTACAGTAGCACTGCAGTTTTACGCCAAAATAAGACCCATATTTGATTCAAGTGTCCCAGAAAGCTACTGTAAGCAGTTAATATAGTCTCCATGATGAGCATCACACCGAAACAATTTTGACCTTCTTATTCTCTCCATAAACACTCTTGCAGCCTCTCAATTAAACGACAAGGCTAATTACATTATTTCATTTGCATCATTGACTTCTTAGGGGTTGGCAATTCTAGCCCAAGCCGAGGGTATTTTAACAACATTAACTGTGTGTCAGTCATGCATGGTTTATAAGAGTTTTTTTTAAACCAGAATAAACATACAGGGATGATAATACCACCAGTTCAGTGGAATTATGAAATTTCAGCTTCTCAAGTGCCATTTGATTGATAGGAACTGCTATTTCAGAACAACTGTGCTATCTTGTCGAAATAGAGGAATTCCCTTATCAAGTATGAAACTAAAAACTAGTGTTATCAATTAACGCCATTAATGCAAACCCCTTTTAACTGCGTTTAGTTTTGTAGCGCAAGATTAACGTTCTTTTTGGCCTAGCAAACTTTGTAGTTATTTCACACGCTGTTGCAGTTTTTCTAACTACAACACCACACCCGATCTAGTTAGACCGGAAACAAAACAGACTCATCGCGCAAACTCGTTTGGGCTTGCGACACGGCCAAAGAGTAGTAAAGTTACCTTTTGAGTGGATGGCAAACGCGAGACATCGAAATGGATGCCAATAAAGTTCTAAATTGAAAGTTTACTTTTTAAAAGTTGACACATCTTCCATTGACAAGACCAAAGTGATCTGTGTGTTTGGTCGGTGTGAACTGAGCTATCCTCGCAGCACGTCCAGTCTGAAATACCACTTGATTGCCTAGCACACAGCTGATGCCAATTCTCTCCGCCCTCATCTTTTTGTATTTTTAGTATTTTTGTCACCCTTTTATTGATGGACAGTGTTACATTGTGTGACACATTATTTGCTCCAAGTGAAAATGCTACGTGTAAATTGAACACTACAGTAGGCTATATGCCAATGTTGTTTTTAATGAAAAACATTTGCACAAAGCAAGCCGATCAACTTTTACATGTTAAGAGCATTAAAATGAGGAAAAAAGAATTGAGACAAAAATAAATCAAGGGACATTTAGAATAGATAAAAATGTGCTTGCAATTAATTATGAGTTAACTATGACATTAATGCAATTAATCTTGATTTAATATTTTAATCGTTTGACAGCACTTCTAAAAACAAACACATTCCAGTTCCTTTGCAATTTCTTCAATATACTGACAATACAGATACTGGTCTGACTGAATGCAGGGTTCTTTATCCAATGGAATCTTTATCCTTTAGGAATCATTTCCTCAGTTCAATTACCTAATTGACGATAGTCAGAGTGCTAGCCTGAATTCAAGTGCAAATTAGAGAAAGACTTCTAATATGCAGGTTTTGGATGGGAAGCAAATATTTGCATCACAAGTTGGCATAACATCCTATGATCAGCAGATTACCATAGTGATGAGGATCTTCAAAGGGAAAACATTCTTCTTTGGAGGTTGAGCTCAAAGTTATAGGTTATAAGCTGCAATATTGACTGTCTCTGAGGGCATGTTCTGCTCAGCAGCAGGAATATGGGACACTCCACTGTTGAATATAATGAAGTGCGGGAAAAGGCAAAAGCTTATGTTTGGAAGAAGAAGAAAAGAAAAGAAAAAAGGAGAAGCATGCCTCTTTTTGGCAGAGCTCATTATCTTCCTCTGAAGGTGATTGAGGCTTTAAAGCAGTAGTAGCAGAAAAGGGAGTAGAGAGGAGAGGGGTTGGAGATGAAATATCCAGAGACTGGAGACTCGTGATGAGCTTTATACTGTGGGGATCCATTTCTTCATTATTCCTCTAGGACAACTATTTTGCGTTCACTCCCTGGCTATAAAACGCCCTCCATATGGCACCTTTGGCGAAAGGCATGATTCTGCCCCTCAACAGGCAGGCATCAGGGGTGAGCCTGGCCACCTGAAATGTGCTGACACCTCACTTTTTGGAACAGTTAATGGGGTAGAGGTACTGGGAGGAGTGGGGTAGAGTAGAGGGAATAAAAGAAATGTCCCTTATTCTTTTTTTATTGCAACAAATGCAGGTTCCATGCGCTTAATCATATACTGAAAGTTAATATTAGTCATTGGACACCGTCTCTAGGGGGAACTATGCGGTGCTGTTTGAGTTAAGTAATGGAAAAGTAAAAAGGGGTTTGGATGCCCTGCCGCAGTCCGTTTTGTGGTGTGGGGCTAATGCCAGACATCTCCCTCTCTCTCCGCCTCTTTCTGATACTGCTATTCAGCACTGCAGCAACAGGATGGATCTCTCCCTTAATGTGTGTGTGTGTGTGTG
>NC_045735.1:10368339-10378793 GCF_008692095.1 Etheostoma spectabile | reverse complement strand
GTGTGTGTGTTTGAGAGAGGGAGACCAGACGCAAGATAGGGGAGTCACATATATTAAAATTAAGTCACAGCATGTCAGGGCTGCAGCAACATGCAGTGCCGATATTGAGATAACAAGCATGTTGAAACGGAAGAGAAAACAGTAAAGAAACAAAGCGCCTATGACACCCCTCACCCCCTTTCATCCATTTGTTTGAGGAGGGTGTTGAAATGGAGTGGCATGCTGCCAGAGATGAGCTCTTGTCTCTGTGTGTGTGCGTGTGTGTGAGAGAGAGAGATTCACTTCATCAGATGTGTCTTACAGAGTGAGGATGGAACATTTCCCTGAAGTCCTACACTTAATATTTGAAGCAATCCTGTAGAAATTGATTGATTGGAATTAATGATTATTACTCTGCTGGGGGAGAAGATGAGTAATGCTTAACTCTGGTGTGCGGCTGAATGTGTGCACTGTTATTTTTCTCCTACTGCAATACACTCAGACCTATGCCATGATCTAAGAATTGTTCAGACTCCCAGTTACATACAGGGCATAGACATAACAGATCATATGCCTAGCCTACATTAAGTACAGCTATTGTTGCCTATATGTGTAGTCCGCAGTCCTGAATAATAAATGACATCCACCACAAAAGTGGTTCTCCTGCTCAGTTGAATTAAGTATGATTGATCCACATATTGCCACTGGAACTGGCAGGTTGGTGGAGGTTGTTGCTGGATAAGCACTGAGTAGCAAGGTACAGGCCATTAAACTGTGCACTAGATGCTCCAAATGGGAAGCCGCTCTGTGACATCACGCTGCCAAAGAGGGATGGCTTAATTAAACTTCCATCCGACAAATATTCATGTGCGTTTAATGATCCTGAATCACTTTATTCCACATGAATTATGAATATGAATGAACAAGAGGAAAGGGCAGCGGAAGAAGGGCGTGTTGTGTATTGGTTGGAGCCTAAAGCAAGGTTGGATGTTGGCGAAGGAGAACGATGTGTCTAGCCACCAGTCAATCACTTCACACAGTCCCACCAAACGCTTCAGGCCAGAGGTCATAATTGGAAGTGAGCATACAGTGTGTGTTTGTGTAGCCTCATTACAGTAGCCTTGTGTGGAAGCACTAAACCACCATAAGATTTCACCCTGATCTGACCATAGTGGGATGGCTGGTGGTGGCCTATTTCTGAGGTCGAGCCCTGTCACTTCACCCCTTAAAGAACGCTTGCTGGCTACTATCTTGCCCTTGAGCAATGCCCCCATTTTGTCATGCTGTTTTCTTCCTCCATTAATTAAAACAATGCAGCCAAGTTTTGTGCAGGCATCCAAAAAAACGAGTCATAAAAACAGCACTCGTGTTAATGACGCCGAGTGTAGGATGTGGCGTGTTTTCGAGCTGAAGTGCATACCGCTGTTTCATATTTAGCTCCGATGGGTTACTGTAATTGCTATAAATTAGCACAATGGTTTCATGCTTGAGCACTACTTGTTTCCAGACAGATTAAAAGGCATCACAGTGCTCTGTGTGTCAATGTCTTGGATCATAAAGTAAAAGTGAGGTAATTCTGTGATTTTCTACAGTACATTAAAGTTGAACAGCTGAATGCACATGTTATTTAAAATGAGTATTCAAATATATATTTTAGTGATATATAATGCAAACCACTGATTTACTAGAATTGAAACTGGTACAGTACATCACATTTGCAAAATCTGGAAAACAAGATATTAACTGTTTAGACACTTGCATCGCACCTGCACAGCAACAGAGGCCTTATTGTATCCAAATATAATAATACCATATTCTGGATGATTTCCAATGTATCCAAAGTATGTACTGTAAATTAGGGCCGGGACAATAAACTTTTGTCCCGATTCAAATCTATCACGATACATGGGTGCCTATTCGTTTTGTAAATATTGTGATTTGATTGTATTGACTATTGCCATTTTACTTTCTTCTTTAACAAAATGTAAATACTACACTTCTAGAGAATATACCATGATACATTTCTAAATACTAATTGTTGTCTAAAAGGAATGCACATCACATTTAATTGGTAAAGAAGTACAAGCATTTTCTGCTTTCGCTCCGTTTAGCTGGAAACGGATATGATGCAGTCAAAAATATTTAGGTGAATCATTGGTAAAAGAAATAGATTAAAAAAAAAAAAGACGGTTCTAGGCAAAAGAATCAATTTTTAAAATCTTTGCAAAAAAAATCCTGATACATACAATTTTCGCTTCTATTGTAAATCTGTTCTGTGGTCCACTGACTTTGGCTCAGGAACTCTCTGCTTAAACTGAAAAATTAAAAACATTCCAGAGAAAAACTCCATGGACAACAATACCACCCCCCTTACAAGCCAATTAGAATCCTTTAATCTTATGCAAAACCTGAAAGTGGGCTACAGGCTAAAAGAGAAACATGAAAAGAGAATATTCCTATGACAATCCATTTCAATAAATTTCTCCCAAAAAAATTAAATAAAAAAACTCCTTCTGTAGAACATAGCAAGCATCCCCACAGAGATGAAGCCCCACTAATGCAACAATGCAACTCTGGTATAACCAGTATTGTTGGATCAATGCTGCCATCTACTGCTACTTTTCAACCTCTTCACTCTCTGGATACAATATTTAGAGTAGTAAATAAAATGGTTATTGTTAAGAGATTTTCGTGATATTTTTAAACTAGTCCTTTTTAGAAACCACAGGCAAAATGCCTTTATTTTTTTGGCAACGCAAAAATACATGGAATTGTATTTAATCAGTTTCTGTGGGCAGTAATGAGGGTTTTACAGATTCAGCAGGTCTGCCTGTTTTGTCTTCCAATTCACTTACGCCTCTCCCGCATTTCCACACTGTATACTTTGTCCTGTTGAACAGCACTTTCATAGTGCTTTTCTGAATTCCTTCCAATGGTTATAAAAAGGGAGGACAGAATACATCAGGGAGATGTATAGGGTAATGGCAATGTAGGGACCCAAAATAGATTCAAGGGCTTTAGTCATCAAATAGTATAGTGCACAGGTGTGGTTTTATGGTTTACACTTTTTTTTTTACTGCTTCCATTGCAACCTTGCAGTATTTTAAATCATAAGCAGTTTGTGGGAAAGCGCCAATACATCAAGTGTTAACAACTATGCATGCCAGCAAAGGTCCCACAAGACATGTGCATAGCCAAGATTTTGGCGTTAAACTGCAGTGTTTATGGCTACGTGAGAAATATAAGGGATGGAAACAGCACCTTGCATGGAATAAATATGTCATAGAGATTGCGAGGTGTAGATTCTTCCATAATTGCTACAGCACGCAGTCCTCTCTGATCTTTCATAAATTAAACAGCAAGACAAGTAAAAAGGACAGTCTTCAGATTGATGTGCCATCCCAGAGTGCACTCCCCATTTCTCTTACTTGTGCTTCAACCGGCCAGAATCTGTGGGGATATTTCACAGGCATGAAGGAGAAAATCAGTAGTTTAAATTGACCTAATTAATATAGAGGACAGACACTGCGGCCCATCTGATTAGGTTGGAAGTCAAGCCTATCATGGTGCTTGCTTGACTTCCACACTCAATGAAGCCACCAGAGGCATTTGGTTCCAGGCGCCTGAGTCACTGACCCAATCACTGTGAGGCACAGGGGACAAAAAAGAAAAGAAAACCTTATCTATGTACAACAGCCAGGTAGTCAACAAAACTAAATAAGCCACAGGAGAAGAGAAGAAAAGAAACATGACATATTTGCAAAGTTAGAAGGTGGTGGAATATTGCATCTAGCCTTATTAAAAGGCAGAAGTCAGTGCAAAATATGGGCTATGCATAAACAAGGATATTAAAACAAAATGTAAATAAGAATTAAATTAATGAAAACTATACAGTCCACGGAACAGGTGAATATAAGATGTGGTAACATGCATTACCCTTTGTAGGATTGTTTGACTTGTCTTTGTAAGCCAGCACATATTATTAGCTACCATTTTACCTTGCTGTTTCAGTTTAAGGGGCCTAGTATTGTTAATACTGATTCACAGTCACTGGGACACAAGTGAGGGAAACGTGGATGCAGTTAACCCTTGTGTTACCTTCCCGTCAAAATCAACACTTTTTAAATCAGTGTTTTTAATTTTTTCTTACGTTGTTGTTTATAAGAAATCATACCTAATGTTTGAGTTAGAAAAGCAGAAATTTAGGAATTATTTAGACAAAATTAAAGGAATGTATGTTGATAGATAATCACACACACTGGAATGTCAACTTTTACTAATACTTTTTCAAAAACATTTTTTTTCACACAATTGTTTTTTCAAATGCTATAAAATAGCTAGAGATTTGTACTTGCCAAAAAGCGTTGTGTGGAATCAATCATGTTATTTTGGGTAATTACAATTGGGTAGTTAAAAAAAACATTGAAATAGAAAAATGGGTCAATTTGACCAAAGACAACATGAGACTTAAGAGACTTGGGAATAGGCTACCCACTCTCATGGCTAACTGAAAATAGAGTTGGCCCATCACTAATGTTATTAGCAACACCTGTGCTTTTCCTGCTATGACAAGTCAAAATGTCTGCTGTAAAAAAAATACCTTTTGTGTCCCAAAAAGCAGCCTATCTTACTCAGAAAACCACTGTTCTTTACTTATCATGTCGTTTGACAAGTCCCGTAGCTTAACTGTGGATTTGTAATTCAAGCAATTTTCAAGTGTCTGGCATTAAGCTTTAACATCATCCAGAACAAAATCTGCTTTTTGGCCATTTAACAAGATATGAACCACAAATTTTGGGCCAACAACAAGATTGCTTCTCTTTCTCAGGAAAGAAACATAATGAAAATGGAAAAAGCAGACAAGAAAGTAGCCTAAGAACGAAATCAATTAACTGATTAATCAATTAGTCAATGGTCAGAAAACTAATCAGCAACAGTTTTGATGAATGAGTCATGTCTGGGTCATTTTGTCAAGACACAATTGCAGAGTACTTTGACTCCAGCTTCTCAAATGTGAGGATTTTCTCCCCAATAAAACAAAACTCTCTCGTAAGCAAAAACATGTTTGCATTCATCCCTGCTGTTGCAGTTTATACCCTTAACCGGGTGAGTTATTCTCAAAGTAAGGGTATAACATTTACAGCATAGATTAACCGTACATTAATATGACATACCGTTTCTTCTGTGTCGTGAAGTTGCCCTGTTCACTACGACGGAAGCAGAAAGGTAACAGCATTTAACTTTACGACAGGCCTTCCGGTTATATTGGGTAGAACGTTTTTTACGCTAGACATTAGCTAGCATTTAAATCGCTTGATAGTGATAGTTTCTGCGCAAATACAATGGGAATAGAGGAGGAAACGGACCGGACGCTCTTCATACGAAATTTGGATCCAAGAGTGACGGAGGAGCTTTTGTTTGAACTGTTTTTACAGGTACTGTTGTCACTAACGTTAGACATAGCTAGCTAGCTAACAACTGTCAAGTGTACGGATAGCATAACGTACATAGCTAACGCTAATGCTAACAAGTCGAAAGCGTCACAGAGTTGAAGTGGGCCAAACATGTTAAGTCATGAAGTGGAACGGTCTTTTGCAAAACATGTGACTTCTTTATTATGTTAAAATGCCAACGTAACTGTTGTGCCCACACTGTGGACAATTTCAAGATAAATTCTTAATTCTTTTTTTCACTCACGGCAGCTAGCGTTAGCTTTAGCTAGTTGTTTGGGTAGCTCATTAACGTTAGCTAACGTTAGTTGCTTGTTTTTGCAGGCCGGACCTCTCATCAAAACAAAAATTCCAAAAGACGCCGATGGGAAACAGAAAACGTTTGGTTTTGCCGTTTACAAACACGAAGTGTCCGTGCCATATGCCATGTCGCTACTCAACGGGGTTTCGCTGTATGGGAGAACTATTCATGTACAGTTCAGATCAGGTGAGTTGTTTTGACAACTTCTTTGACAAACATTAACGTTTCTTGGAACAAACTCGTTTAACAACTAGACTAATTTTGAAAGTGTGGAATGCCATATTCAGTAGGCTACTAAATAAATAAATATGCCTGTCCTGTAATAAGAAATGCATGATGCAATAAATGTTAAACATAAGTAAGTCATAACGTTACTAATTTTATTTCAGGGGGCTTTTATTTCATAATGCCGCATTTATCTAACTTTTTATTCAATTTCTTATATTTTAAATGAAGTGGGTGTGCTTATCTTACAGATTCAGGCATTCCATATAGTAGGGGTGGGGGGAAATCGATACATCATAGTATCAAAATATTTTCAGTGGCAATACTGTATCGATACACAGGTGCCAAGTATCTATCTTTTATTTATATACTGTATGTGTTGGTCAGTTTGTCTGCTTGACAATTTTGCAGCAATGAAATTGAAGTGATATGAACAGAGAAATTAATCTTTTTTTGGATACCAGTTTTTAATTCTCCCTATATGTGTATTGTATTGGAAATGCATCACACAATGTGATACATTGATTTATCCTTTACTTATAAACTGTATTTTGTTCCCTTTTACCCCATCGTAGGTAGCAGTCATAGCAGCAGTCCAGGGAACTCGCAAAATACAAGTCCTGCAAATACCCCAAATCCGCATGGCCAAAGGTAAGAATGTCTCATGGACAGTTTGTTCAGAATCTGGTCACCATCAGCATCAGTAGCATTACAGCGAATACTGCCTCTTCTCTGCCTCAAATAGAATAGACATTTGTGTCCCTCTAGCTTTGCAGATACAGCTCTCACTATGGTGGTTCCCGGCTGCATTTTATAATAACGTTATACAAATGTTTTAGCTATCTATGATTGTTTAATTGCTAACGCTAGTTGGTTGCAGATTTGAGTCGTGCATGCATCACTTTGCAACAAGTAGCATACAAGATGCTAACAAAAGACTTCTGTAATATCAACATTGAATAACAATGGACCTACTTAACGAAGTTCGTTCACTGCTGGCTACAAGTTAGTAATCAAACACAAAGGCTCTCACTTGAATGGCGTTTTGAGCTAACGTTCGTGATCAAACAATCATAGAAAGCTAAAACATTTTTGAAATGATTTCCATCTTCTGTTATTGGTTGTAATGAGAAAAGTTTATTATTTCATGGATTTCACAAATTTGAGTATGACACGTTATGCCGTAAACATTTAAATCTGAAAAGTGAAAGTCAAAATGCCATTCAACTGACAGCCTTTGTTGTGTTTGATGCTAACTTGTAGCCAGCAGTGAACAAACTTCAATACGTAGGTCCATTTTTAGAGTACTAACATTACACAAGTCTTCTGTTAGCAGGTAGTTGTAGGCTACTTCAGCCTCTAATCTAGAACTTAAGTTAGGGTTCATGCCGTGAAAATGTGATGCCTTGTGCAAAATAATAAATTACTGCTATGTAATGTATCTCATTCTGTGGCTAACCGCAAAACAGATCTGCTTGAAATCTGTCATTGTCGCAAAGTGATGCATGCACAACTCATATCTGCACTTCACTCTTGCTGCCACTGGGGAAAAAATAAATACTAAAATCAATTTAAGCTAATGATTTAGTAGTTTTAAAATTTGCGTACCTTCACATGTATCCATCATTCCCAATTAGAATGGGAACATTGTTATTATTCTAACAATTATGTAACTGACTCACTGGATAAAAACATAATAGAGTGGGCTGAAAACGTTGTTATGCATTTCTTTTTTTAGTGACTGACTAAAGTAGATTAAACACCCAAAAGATAGCAGGCCTGCAGAAACACCAGGGACCCATATCACACAGTATGATTATTGAGCTAGCCAGTTAACGTTGATCTGAACGCAGGCTTTCTCACTTTAAAACAAAAACAAAAGAACAACTTAAACATTTGAACTAAATATAATATACTCTTACATGAAAAAAATTCTTTTTAGGGTTAAATATTTAAACAAATGACCTTTTCAAAAATGCCAAAGAGGTGAAAAAGGTCAAAGCATGAATTAAAACCTCAACTAAAAGTTATTTAAATAATGTTGAGAAATCGCACATGGATTTTGCAGAAGTGATTAGTTAATATGTATAATGTGCACCTGACACTGTGTAGACTTGTTCTTGCATTTTTATGATGAACATATTTGACAATGGTTTGCTTAACTCTTACAGGACCCCGATCCAGTTCAGCTCTCCACCATATAGTTCTCCGCCCCAAATGCACAGGTCCTTTTCATCTCCCGATAATCTGCAGAAACACGTCATGGTAAGTTCTTTAATCTTTCACAATGACACGGCACTGCACAGTCATGATAGCATTTACAGTTTTTATTTTAATGTGACATGTTCAGACCCGCTCTTTGCTTGTTTTCAATTAAACTGTTGACAGTTAACCGCTGTAACAAATGTGTACACTGTATAATTTGACAGGAATATAAACATCTTGATAAACCGCATGAAACACGGGTCATGTTACCTGTCTTTTTCCTTCATCCGTAGATGAACAACATGATGTGGCAGCTCAACATGCAGCAGCTTGAGCAGATAAATGGCGGCTTTTCCAAGCCTCTGCAGAGGCAGTCGCCTGCAGGTGGAGATTCTGGCGGAAGTGGCTCAAGGCAACATGATAACACCCCCTACCGGCATCCGTCCCAGATGAACAGCGGTGGCAGGAATCAGCGCTACACAGATGTGCCAGCTCCTGGTCGTCATCAGCAACACAGCCACAGCCAGGACAACTATCACCATCAGAACAGGAGTGGCAACCGTCACCATGAGAGCAGAGGTGGCAACAGACATGACAACAAGGGTAGCAACCGTGGCTACCAAGATAACAGATGGCGACGGTACTGAGACACAAAGGATTTCTGTAAGGACTTCAGCTCTTCAAAAATTTGTGGACAGCTTACTAAAAAAAGATCATGAAAGTATGTTGAGAAATTCACATGTGTACTCAGGTTGTTTGTACATGATCCTACCAGTTTGAAGATTTGATAACTTATGCCTTAGAGCCATTTTTGTTTACTTTTAAGGTGTTTTTAAAAATTGTATACTTCATTCATGTGAGCTTTTCCTCACAGATATGTTGCAAATATTTTGAGCTGTATTGACGAGAGCAAGGGAAAAAAAGACATGGAGAGTCATTTTGGAAGACGAAAAAAGAAACATGTATTTAAAAAACAGATTTAGGATATTGGCAAGTTTTTTTTTTTTTGTTATTCAAAAAGTATGTAAATGGTGCTCCAAGAAATTCTTCAGGTACTTTGCAAAAAAAGAACAATTTTCAGCTAAAGATTCCACCAGCACTGGTTTTACGGGAATAGGGCACCATCCTTTTTTAATGTTAGATCTGTTGACCTTGCTCCTTCAAAAAATGGGCTTTGTTTTATTTTTTTATTCTGAGTCTGTAATACAAACTGTTTTAAAATGGAACATTTTCATTATTATAAAGCTCCTTTCATTTGATGTTGCATTGTCTTTCATCTAGCCACAACCCAGGTGCCTGAGTCTTGGCTGTAAGTCATGAATGCTATTTACAGCTCTGTACATATGACTAAATTAACTAAGTGAGCTATTGTATTTTGATGCTACATGCTGTAATGCCTGCACACATGGCCTTATCTGCACCTATAAATGGCCCACATGTAACCAATATGCTTGTGCAGTGGGTTATGAAGTAATCTACAGGTGGCGCCACAAACATCCTTTTATTGAATCAATTAAGATGTTAAATATAACAGAGCCACATGATCAGCTCCTACATTTCACCTTTCTATTTAGGATGCTTTCAAGTCTTAACATGGATTTGACACCCACCCTGTTCACTTTACAGCATGCAATTATGCTTAGGTTTGTTTCTTGTTCACCTGAGTTGAACACCAAAGTATATTGTTCTCTTTAATCGGCAGTCTTAACACCACCACTTTGTAAATGGCACAAGTTTTTAGTCCATTTACAGATGTGAAGGAATTGTCCTATCCCAGAATTAGCAGCACTTTGATCCTTAACATCTCATGATGCGATCAGCCTCCATGCCTTTGTCTCGGTTCGGATTTGCTTACAGCACAGTGATGATCAAATCCCATAATGTCCGTGTGGAGGTCAAAATGTACCCTTCCGAAAGTGCTTATGCCACTTCCAGCGGCTTCCCGCGCTGTATCGACAACTATATCCCCCAATACATTTCCCAGTATTCAAAAGTGGAGGTGCATTTGCACCATCTGCACTAAGCTCTGTGTCTTGCCTGAAATCTGTCTCGTGTCAGATTGCATCCTGATGCTCCCAACTCGCACTAATAGAGAGTATCCTCTGTTCGATGTCGGTACTAGGAAGGCCCTTATTACGCTTCTGGCTGTGGCATAACTCTTTTAATTGGTTGATCTGCCTGGCGTCTGCAGCCCTGCAGCGGGCGGATTAGAGAGGCCGCTCGGTAGCCGCTGCTGTGTGGATTTATATAGAAGCGTGTCTACTGAAATGATCCACTTCCAAAACATCCACAGC
>NC_045735.1:10341432-10368329 GCF_008692095.1 Etheostoma spectabile | reverse complement strand
CTCTCTAGCAGTCTCGCAACGCAGTCCACAAATGACAAGATGCCTGCTGCCGTGATTCCCGGATCCTGGCACCACCTCAGGTTGCTGGGTTCATTGGTGCCACAGTAGCCCGAGATATAGCCTAGCCTAGGCCTACAAGCTGGACATAGGTTTTTCAATGCGATATTAATTTTCTTTTAAATAGCTGAACATGTGGAATGATCTCACATTGTTGGGGTTTCTGGAAACAATAAATGCATTTAAACACGTTTTTTTCACATTTTCTTTTGCGAAACAGACAAGAAATAAAAAATAATGCAAAAAGTACTCTAGGCTATCTGTATTGGTCTATTTAAAAATAATGTAAGCAGGCTATAACAACTCTTATTCGAAAGTTTTCTAATAGTTTTAACAAGATGGCTTGAAATATTGAGGTAAAAAATCTATATAGCACTGTTTTTTTTGCAGGGGCTTCACCGAGCCTGAGGAAATGTGCTCCGCAGCAGTTGTTCTCCTTTCCTCTCTTTGATCAAGCCATCTAACGTCTGAGAAGGAGCCGAGCTTCCCCATGCAGAGCTCCCATGTTTCCTCCTCCATAATCCTCCTCCACTTTGAACACGGCGGCTCCGGAGCCACGAGCCCTCATGCGAGCTACACTTACATTTATTTCCAATTATTTAGATGACAACCCCCCCAGGACTCCGACGTTAGGCTACTTGAAACTACCTGCTCCTGGGTTTTCTCACCGGGATGATTCGTCCTATATTTTACTTCAAATAACAACATGAAGGCTAAATGACCAAACTTTTTTTTTTATTAGCCTATCGACTCACTTAGTCTGGAAAGCAAACAGCTGCTGAAATCTTCAACCAGCCTATCTGAAAGAATTCTCAGAAAGACATAAAATAAGGATTAAATGAAACCATTTCGCCATAGTCATGAACTTAATTAAAAGGTAGATTTATAGAAAAATAAAACGATGATAAAAAGGAAAAAAGGGTTTCTTTCAGGGGAAATTGAACGTGCAGAAGACTGTGTGATGCATACATATTTTCGGTCACAATGCAGTCTGCCAATATAATTATATTTAATACTTTTTAAACTTTAGGCCTACTCTTCTGAGTGCCTCCGTGTCCTTGTAGGCTACTAGGCCTACTACATCTTCTTAAAGCCCGTTTGATCTGACTGACATAATGGTTTTCATTAAAGAAGATCTGATCGTTGAATCAAACGTGTGCCAAATCAGAAGTTGGAAAATGAACTGTAGACGCTCCTGCTCTCTTTGAGATAATGTTAGGAAAACAGTGTATCATTTTCGGTGTGCCTTCACGCCATGGGCGCGCGAGCAATCGTTGATTCATAATAAATAATATTATTATTAACTGCGTCAGTTTTCTTGGCAAGTCAATACAGAAAATGACATTACTGACTTGGCCTTCAACCGCATGGTCGGACTTTTTGCTTCTTTATACTGAGCCACTGATTGCGGGGTTGTTTCTTGGAGACTATAATAATTATAGCCTACTGTTTCTACAAGAAATTGCATATTTTGCGACGAACGATTTTATTATTATTATAATTGTTATATTTAACTCTAACAATAATCATATTATTTAAATAATGATCAAGGCTAAATCTATCATTACCATTATCATAACTACAACACCCCTTTATATGTTACATAAGGGTTTAAAGAAAGAAAGAAAGAAAAGATGTTTCACCCCTTGTTAACTGATTTAATTCGCTTTGGATATCGCACCTAAAGTCCAAAGTTATAATATCGAATATATTAGACCGTGTGTCGTAACCTATGTCTAAAGCGAACTTGATGAAATAGCCTAAGTTAGAAGTTAAGTTATTGAGAACATTAGTTGGACACGGGATAATCAATAGCTAATTTAATAAATAGATCAAGACAAATCTTTCAAATAAAACGTTTGAGACAAAGAAGCGGCACAGATAGCTTCCCACAGAGGTCTTTGGATTTGATCTGAAACTTCATAGCCTACCAGGTTTAACATGGACTTTGTATTGATTAGGCTTTAAAATTAGTTTTCATTCTGAAAATATGACTTAATTCTGACGAAAAACACACCAAAGTGTACACAAAGAAATCATAGAGAGAAACGGGTTTTTTTGGGGTGGTTTGGGAGTGGGCATATATAAGTGTATTTGTAAAGGAGAGAGAGAGAGGGGGGGTGGGGGGTGGGGGTTAGATGGAGCAGTAGAGATGTGTTCAGGAACGGTTTATATAGAAGTGGGTGTGAGCACAGATCGCACTCCGTTCATTAGCGCTCTGCGCAGCACAAGTTGAAGGTTACTGGTCTTCACCACGACACGTCAGGGAAAACTAAACTGCATTTTGAAAGAAAAACAATGCATTTCTTAAACGCATGAGCTTTAGCAGTCGCATTTGTCACACGGTTAAACCGGCACAGCCTTAGATATTAGTGAACAAGTGAGCATATTGTGGAGCGAAGACAGCGCACGGCGCGTAGGGACAGATCATGCACTGTCAAGCCGAGTTGAGGCTCTCCTCCCCCGGGCAGCTGAAGGCTGCCAGGCGCCGCTACAAGACTTTCATGATTGACGAGATCCTCTCCAAGGAGACTTGTGATTATTTTGAAAAACTCTCTCTCTACTCGGTGTGCCCTTCGCTCATTGTACGGCCGAAGCCTCTTCATTCATGCTCGGGTAAGAGGACTGTTTTGTTCTTTTTTTTTGTTTTTTTGTTGACTAATTAAGAAAGAAACGCATTAGAAAAAACATAGCTTTTGTAGATTTGAGGATTTTTGGAAATTCTGATACTTTTACGCATGAGATCAATTTCCTTATTAACATAACCTATGTTTGTACTTAAATGTAAAAGCGATGATTCATTTTGCATTAATCGGGAAATGTGGAATTACAGTGGAGAAAGTTTACATCCTCAATCAGACTGGCGCAATATACATTGTGTGAGGTGTGATATTTGTTGTGCTGTAATGACAGTTTTTGTATAATGGCATAAAGTTAGATTGTAATTATTAATTTTAAACCATGATTCCCCTTTCATGCAACTGTGCAAATGAGAATATTCAAATTTGTGACAACAACATCGCATCATTCATTTTTCATCTCATTACTTAAATGTATAGGTTTAACGGTTTGTTCGATGTTTTTTTAAAATCGAGAAGTAGTTTAGACTCAATCCCATTAATTAATGCATGCTTCCTCCGAAAGTTGCACCACCTTCCTCACTCTGTACTTCACATTATAAATCACTGTAGCTAGGTGTTGAAAATCAAAGAAAGCGGCAGAGTGAGTGAATGTGAGTGATGCTTTAGGGCTTTTGTTGAGCTGATAAATGACTGTATCGATAAGTCGTTATACGTAAAGGTCAATGAACTGGCAGTGGGACAGACACAACATATAAATCTCATTAGAAGACACGGGTTACTAGGCTTTAACATGAATGTATTTGGTCTAATTTCATTTGATTAATACTGTTACTCTGTCTAACCAAAGGCCTTCCCTATAATGAGTGTTGCTGCTGCTGGACATTTGCAAGTGGAAGGATTGGATCTTATTAGTGCACTACTGTGACACAGAAATGTGTGTGTCTTATCAAACAAAGTAACGTTAAGCACAAAAAAGTGTCATTTACAGCGTGGATGGTCATACCACCATATTAAAGATTCATTACACTGCACACTGATTTATCTTGATCTATGCAGAAGAAAATATAGAACGAAAACAAACTTTTGATGCAATCAATACACTTTAAAGCTGATTCTTTTGAATGAAAATCACTCTTCTCTCAATATTTTATCAGCAAGTTAAGGGCTTTCACTCTTTTCCATTTCAGTGAGATTGTTAGAATCACCTAGATCTCTACATGATAGGCTGATAGACTACATGGTGGACTGCCTGTGGCTGTGTATTGTACTTGCTGAAAATGACCAAAATAGTATGGTAAAGCACAGTTGGCACACCACATGTAATCTTGTCAAAACCAAATGTCGTGACTGATTCTTAATTGTACTTCCAGATGAATAAAAACAACTGAAAGGCTACTGCACACTCTTGTAACCATTAGGGTAATTGCTCTAAAGTCTGAAATAATAGCCACTGCAATTTGATGACAGCGGTGGGTGGATAAAAATAGGGGAAGTGATTCCCTCATCACTCTGATATGGATTGGTGTGTGTGAGAGGGCACTATGACTGGGCTTTGGCACCCCTCTGTTCGGATGGATAGAGTAACCCGCCCTGCATATCAGAACACTGTGCCCACCACTTATTTGTAGCTGTGGGGGTGTGAGACACAGTATATTCCCTAACATCAATGGCTTTTAGTGCCCAATATAGAAGCTGGCAGACTTGCAGGTTTTGGGCCAAAGAGGGGCAACTGGCTCCTGCATGGTCCCTTAACAGTGAAAGTTGACTTCTTCATTCTTAAGAAGGAAGGGATGCTGTAACCTCCTGCTGCCAGCGGAGGCCGCTGAAAGACAGGGATGCCAAAAATGTTGCCTGAAGGAGTTGACAACAAAAGAATTGTTGGTTCATCAATCATCCTCAAACATACCAACAAAATTGTCTTCTGTCTTTTGTCCTGTGACACTTTACTGCAAGTCTCATTTCTGTTCATCTGAAATGAAATATAGACCATAATTCTATATAGTAAAGTGGCTAATACTCACAGAGTTAATTCCCTGTCATTTAGAGCAAGATCAGAGACAATGAGCCCTGGCCTGGTGCTGAACAGTGAACAACGTAATGGCAGGTTACAGTATTTAATTTGGAATCCAATCTCTCAGCAGGACCCAGGGCACGGCTTTTAGTGGAAGAGGTGAGAGAGATTAAGATCAACTGTGGCGTAAGCTCATCTGACAGCATGATGAAAAACAAAAACAAAAGCGGGAGTGTGTGCAGCCTGAGGGCTTCTGCATACTGGTTTGGTACTGGCTAAAGGTATTAAAGAATAAATTCAAGGGAGCAAAAGGGTTTTCATCCCATCTTAAACCCTAATCCGCTGCAGACAATAAAGTCTCCCATTAAGTACAAAGCCAGCTTGAGAAGGTTGATTACACCCATGTCAACACACACGGGCAAGTATGCACACACACAAAAACAAAATGCGGGCACATCGTCTATCTTCAGTTAGAGATGATGTTTGACAACCTGTCCCCTCCCTGTCATTTCCACTCAACCACTGCCATCAGATTTTTCTATCTCGACTAAAAAATCAGTTCAGCTGCTACATGAATACCTGTGTGGATCAGGTTTCACATTAAATTGTTAATGCTTGTGTTTAATGTGATGCTTCAGCCAGAGAAGTTTGTCAATGTGACGGGGAATATACCATGACAGTAAAACGATAAAAGATCCCATTTGTTGAGAACTGGCATTACATTTCCCCAACCTGCCAAGTCCTGAATATGAATGATTCTAATTAACTTAATCAATGAAAAAAAAAATATGTGGCCTGTTGCCCTTCCCACCCAGGTAGTGTTTGCCTTGCATTTAAAGGGCAAGGCCCCGCAAAGAAAACTGTTTAATTGAGCAGCTCCCTTGCTGTCACCAGACAGTTTATATCCGAAACATGGCCAGCATGCATGTATACTTGTCATAGCTAAGCAATGAATCATCTATTTCAGCATCCCATTGACAAAAAAAACAAGCGTAGATGTTATGAAAGGGATCAGGCTGATAAAGGAAATATGGTTAATTTAATTGTGTCATAAAAACTAGGTGATCAATATAGCACATTGTTTGTATCAAAAGGAATGTTTAACAAACGGGTCTTTTTGATCTATTCTTAGCAGGTATGTCTTCTGTAATCGTCACCAGAAGCACTTGTGCCAGTCCTTACATTCCGACTGTGATTATCAAGAGTATCAATGTGCTTTTGCATGGGGCCAAGTTGTGCTCTTGCAGCTACTCAAACAGTTTATTTGTAGACTATTGACAGCACACTGGCACTTGTCAACAGCATGTCAGAGAGACGGCTTCGCTGTTAGTGGAAAGTCACTGCAACGGCTAATCTCTCTCTCTCTCTCTCTCTCTCTCTCTCTCTCTCTCTCTGAGGGACTGTCCGGAGATAACTTCAAGCTCAAGTTGTGAAGACAAACCGAGATGTTGCCCTTTCAAAACATGCAGTTGGATACATGTTCATCTATAATCCCTTCTATAAATGTGCTTGGACATGTAATCAGATGATTCACTGATATCAGAAAATTTTACTTTTACACAGATCTGATTTACAGAGAAAAAAACGGGAGAGAAATATAAATGGAAAGGTATAAATTGAGAGCGAGCGTGTACAAGGAGAGAAAAGAGGTCTTCTTGTCTAGACTTGTTGCAATAGCAGCAATCTCAGGTTGGATTAGTGATGACCTCAGCACCTTACCATGATGTCATGATGGGCCCAAGGCAGTGTCTGGTGTGTGTGTGTGTGTGTGTGTGTGTGTGTGTGTGTGTGTGTGTGTGTCTCACTCTGTATGTCAGTGCAGAGCAACTGGACTTACCTACATGTGTACTTTTGTGCACTGCTTTAGCTCCTTATGCTTGACTTACTGTACATCTAATAGTTTTATTATGAATTTGTACATGGGTAAACATCTAAATTCATGTAGTACTATCATGTAAGATAACAAAAGTAGACTTGCCCCACCTTCTTTTAGAGTGTTTGTCTTCCTCGTCCTCACATTTGTCCTGTACTCCATATTTTCTCACCAGCCTTAAGAAAAAAGACAGTAAACAGTCAAGGAACAGGAATAAAAAATCAAAGTCAACGTCTGACATTTTGCCTCCTGTGGCCATTGGTGTCTGTGTTCATGTGTGCCCATGTGTCTAGGTTTTCTGTTGAAGTCAATGAGGAGACTTAGCACACAAATCCACCACAGACAACAAGGAACACACATACTGTGTGGGTTGGTGTGTGACAATCTTCTATTTTTCTGTGCTCCATTGCAGCCTTTTTATCCCCCTCTACATCTTCTCCACTTCTGTAATCCCCTCCTGCGTCTTTTCTGCTACTCTTTGTCGGCCCATGCATTACAGTCTGCTCTGTGCTCAGTCTGCTTGGACATTTTGGTTAAGGGATTTATTTCATATTTAAGGCCGTAAGGATTTTTCTGGCAGGTTTTATGTTTACAGTGGTTGACCCACTGAATCCTCTCGGCCAACCTCCTGGTCTCCTTCCCTCTCATCTTGGCTCCAGACAAGTGTTACTTTTTATTGATTCTGGCGTCTTGCTACTTCTGTCTGCGCTGATAAAGAGCAAACATGTGTGTTTGTATATGACTGTGCACAAGTGCAAGAGTGAGAGAGAAAAGTTTATTAGCTGAACACAGCGTTTGATTTAGTTTTTAGGCTTTTATTATTATATAGTATAGTATATATCATTTAGTTCATTCTGTGTCTGCGTATGTCTGCGTGTGTGCATGTAAATCATGCTGATTTGTGTGCATGTGGTGTGTGTTGGGAAGCCAGTTATGGTTTAACAACCTCTGAAAAATAATCATTCATTGGAAGGGTTCAGAGGAGCGGTGTAAAACACAGTCTGCGTCATTGGGATTACAGCCCTCTACATGGAGGAGGTCAAAAGGAAAACACTTTTCACAGCAAACACAGGGCAATTAAAAATGGAGCTGTCTACGCAATTACAGGCGGTCGATAATGGTACAACCAAGGTGACTGAGAGGCCCATAGGAGCTCAGTAAAAACTCAGTGATTCAAAGAACATCTAATCTTTCTCCTTTTTTTCTTCTTATTACACTGCATTGCTCTGTTTCTGTCATCTGATGCACTGTCTCTGCTCTTCCAGGCTCCTCATCACTACGTGCCTACCCTCTCCTCTCTGTGATCACGCGACAGCCTCCCAACCTGCCCCTCCACCTCCCCCAGCCATCGTCTCCGGGCGGGGTCCCCTCTCACCTGCTCTCCCCGCAGCATCTTCGAGGCTCCGAGCCCTCACCCAGCCAGACGCCCCTCAGCATCAGCAGCGAGTCGGAAACAGAACGCAGCACGCCCCGCCTGAAGAAGCAACGCCGCAGCCGCACTATCTTCACAGAGCTGCAGCTGATGGGCCTGGAGAAAAAGTTTCAGAAGCAGAAGTACCTGTCCACACCTGATAGGTCAGTACAGTTGAGTAAATTCCCATGCAATTGAATAGGTAGGTTCCAGTAAAGGCCTTTTTGCACATGCACGTAAATACACAAATCACCACAACACACACGGTAAGAGCTGCCACAGCACACCACATAAAATCATAAAACTAAAACAAATGGTAAGTCATGCCTGCTAACCTCATTGCTACTGTAACAATTTTGTGACAAATCTTTGAAGAAAGCAAACCACTGATATGTAAAAGGTAACTGATACCACTTCTTAAATTTCAACCAGATGTAAAATCAGAGTCACTTAACTGTGACATTTTGATAACCTACATACCTGGCACTGAGCACATTTTGAAAGTACAGTACATGCACACACAGACCCATGCACATTCACAAAGCCACAACTGCAATTATCAAGCAGCGGTTAACCTAACGTCATAATTTTGATTTATCCTGTGGGGAATGTCTCATGTAATGTGAATTTGTCTAAGCCAGAGCATTACCTCAGCATTCTAGTTGAGACAAGAGTAACGTTTTAACCCTGAGCTTTCGAACAGCAAAAAGCCCCAACAAAGAAACACTGCCTTATTCAAGAAAGCAAGGACGGAGGCCAACCCAAGCAAACATGTTGATTTACTGCCAATCATTTCACACTTCTGCAGGTGTATATAAAGTACATTTCTACAGTAAGATGAAGTAATCTACATATATCTGTGTCTTAAGTTCCATTCCGTGGTTCATTTTTGGGACCTGACATGAGGTTAGACTATATTTTCCACTTTTATTGTGCGCCTCACTTTTATATTTGGCCTGCAGGCTGCCTTTCCATTATAACCCACAATAGTATTAAACCATAGATGTTGTAAAAAGCTTTCCTTTACATGCGGCGTAGGAATTTCAAACTGCTGGCAAACCTTTGCATCAAGTAGAGATTGGATGTGTGTACACCACACCCCCATTACTCATCTTTCTTTTTTCACATGTAGATACTGAGAGTAAATCAGCAGTTAAACACATGTACAGTATGTTCATGCATTTAGACAAATAGCATTACAGACATCTCACACATTGTCTCCTCTTTACAAAGTATGTACTTACCACATCTAATCGGAAAAATACATTAGCATATTTGGAATAAACCCGATTTATTCGTCATTCCATTTACATCCCATTTGTGGAGAATACTCCCACGATGCATTATTAAATATATCACATCTTGGCTTGCCTGGAGCCGTTGGAAAGGCGCCATGCCTCATCTTAAAGCAGAAGCCCAGAGGCTGAGCACAACTCAGTGATCAAAACCAACCACCCTTACGAATGGCTGTGCCAAAATACTGTGTCCTGTCAAAATATCCGTATCTGACTGTTGAAAATTAATTAAATACCCAGCTGGCGGAAAAACATCAACCGAGAAAATCCCCCTTTAAAACCCCACATCAAAGGTGTGGCATGCGCCCCACTTTGGTTTGTTATGATCCAAACATAACTTTTCTTTTCTCTCCCTTTTCCCTTTTCTTGGCTTGGAACCTATGCAATTTTGAATTGAAAAGACTTTACGCATGGGGCGAGAGGAACCAAAACCAAAAATATCCCTGAAAATGACTTTTAATTATTCATGTCATGCAGCAATAATGATTTTATGCAGCTTCCAATTATAATAATTTGTGTCTTAATAATCCTTGCTGTCATCATCCTCATCATCATTATGATAAAAGTTTTCAGTTACACCCAAGATTCTCTAATGAAAGGTGCGAGGATGGGGGAAAAAAATGGTGGTCTTGTGGTAGCCCAGAGGGAGTAACTCAAATGCTGTTTCTATTGCTGTGAGTGTGTGGTTTCTCTCCATTGAGAACTAATGACCATAAATAAGAGGGGTGTTTTCCTTTTCTGCAATTACTTTTCCTTGCCTCCAGTTGTTGCTACAGACTGGGACATGCATGATAGTGAAGTTTGAGAGACAGCTTGATTGCCTGTGTGTCTGGTGTTTTTAAAGCGCAGACACATACACACACACAAAAACCACACACAGCCATTTATGTAAGGCATAAGGTTATGTCGAGGATCCCATCAATCTCAGGGGTTTTGTTGCTGCTCTGCTTTTTAGATTCTGTTCACACCATTTCTCCCTCTCTGCTTCCTATAAATTCAAAGTCAGTTCCTTCCACTTTGGGGGTGGGGTTGAGAGGAGGGGGTGGGGGGGGGGGGTTGGGTGAGAGTCCCTTCATCTGACTGTTAAAGACTAAAAAGAGCAAGGAGGAGGAAATCTCATTGAAACACCCCCCCCCCCCCCCCCCTCCCAAAAAAAACCCACATAACCGCTTCTTTCTTTTACAAATGGATGCCTTGTTCACTGTATCTGTCCCTTCCTGATGTATCACATTACACACCATCCAATAGCCCTATTAGTCATGGATCAACACATGTGGTGGATGAATTCAGAATTTTCTCCCAACAGACTCAATTGTCCAGCTACAACCGCTGTGATTGGAACACTGGTTGCGGTACAGATGTTTCAGGCACTGTTTCGAGAGCTGCAGGTGTACAGTGTCAAACTCAAGCTACTAGCAATCAGCTTTGATGTGAGATTCAAAGACAAAGTGAAGCATGTTAGAGAAGTCTCATACAGTACTTAAACCTGCAAATGCTGCAACCTCTAGGCATGAAGCAGCATTACTGTGTATACTGTGTGGAAAGGTAAAATTCAAAATTATTGTCAAGATGCTTGCCATTTCTATACTTTCCTATAGGAAGAGACAGATTGGTGCTTTTAGCAAAACTGCTTGAAGCATGTGAACGATATGGTAGGCTATATAGCCTGTTCAGGTTTAGGAGGACCCAAATGTAGAAAGAACATGAAGTGTCCATCTAACATGCAGTTTGTTTTGTTTGTAATTTTGCAGGTTAGACCTGGCCCAGTCACTTGGACTCACACAGCTCCAGGTGAAAACATGGTACCAAAACAGGCGTATGAAGTGGAAGAAAATGGTAAGAGACACTGTAAAGCCAGGCAGGTCCAATGACTGTTCTCTCTTTATCTTTTCTGTCAGCCTTTAAAAACAAATTCTAACAAAAGGGTGGTTTTGATTTTACTCCTAACTCACTGTTTCATGTAACACTGATTTGAACTATGACAGAGAAACGAAGGATAGGTATGACAGGAAAAGAGGGTGTGGTGGGAGGTGTGACTGATGATGATGGCAGGGAGAGCAAACACTTTTGCAGAAAGGTCAACAACTCAACTCAGAGAACAAAAAAAGACCTGAAATCATTAAAGATAGATGAGTGCACAAGTAGCAGCCAGCAGCAATATGTCTTCTCTTAATTACTATAATAGCAAGCATTTCCTTTGACTGCTGCTGTCATTTATTACCAGACCACTAAGGTAGTCTGTGTGTTATTCTAGGTGCTCAAAGGAGGTCATGAGGCCCCGACCAAGCCCAAGGGAAGACCCAAGAAGAACTCCATTCCCACTACGGAAGAAATAGAGGCTGAAGAGCAAAGAATGAGGGTGGAGGAAGAGGATATGAAAAGGAGGGTGAATGAGGAGGCATCGCTGGCTCACGGAGGAGAGGTGTCTCAGTGTAAACCTCAAGATCTCAGTTCAGAAACTCACAATCCAGCTGCAGCGATGAAGAAATCTGAGCGAGAGCCACCACTCCCGATGCAGTCAGAGACTCACGCAGCCAGCTAAAAAAAGAACAAAACAACCAAAGACTGATGCCAACCTGAAAACAAACAGTGCCTCTGGATCACTGTAAAAAGCCTATTTGGTGTTTAGAGCCATTTGCTTTAGGGATTCGACTGGAAACATATTGCTGGAATCCAATCTTTACCTAATGCAGTTTTTTGTGTGTTAGAAAACGTACAGTACAAAGAGCTAAACATGCATAGACACTGATTGCACTGGGACAAATGGCCTTTAAAACTGTAAAAGGTGTGTAAATCGTCAAAATCAAGCAGGTCAATCAAATTAAAACACTTATCACTGCATCACCTGTCACCTATTGTGCATTACATCTATGAAAGGTCAAACACCGCCGGCCCTCCGAGATGCCTCACGTAGTGCATGTGCCAAAATATCAAAGGTTTGCCTTACTGTAGTGTCCCTATGTATCTATGTGTGTTATAAATGACTTCACTGCCAAAAACTATAATGTTCAATGGCCACAGTGCCTTGTCTGTCTCAGAGGAAAGCTTTTTAAGTGTTAATAAAATGCAAGTATATTTTTTACAGTGATTATTCATTACAAGTGCCATTTTTGGAGAGAGTTGTAAAGTTTTGAACACTTCAGTGTTTACGTTGGAGTTCTTCTGCACAGCTTTAAGGTGCAAAAGTGTTCATTATTTGGTCGGTAAAGCTTGCATTGTTAGTTTTTTGATCTGAAAAATCAATATTTCTGCCAAGCCATACACTGTATCATACTGTAGAAATGTGTATAAAGTATAAGATATATGGTCTTTCGGATATGTATGTAAAACAGTATTTTTAACTGCTGTTTTATATTGGATTAAAATAGTTTGTATGTATAATGTTACTGCCGTCCCTGATCTTTTTTCTCCTTTCACGGGAGTCAGGATGACTCTGCTTTCTGCCACGAGGCCACTAAGACTGTTAAGCTGTCAGAGATTCTCAGAGGGAATAAATCATAGCCTGTGCCAAAGATGCTCAGCAAATGCTGAACATTTAAAATCTCAAAGACATTTTTAGCCTGCAGGGTTTGCATTAGTACCCCAATCAGTATGTTTGACTTGTATTAACAAAACACTATCTTCAACTGCTTGTCACTGACTTCTCTATACACTTCCAACTCTACTTTCTTCCCTCACAAGGAATTGTATTTAAAGAGTTTCACTATTAATTATACAGATTTGTTTGTTATTGTTTCATAAAAGTGCAGTATTTTTCTGATGTATATAATGCTTGTTTGGTAAGCTTGTTTGCTGTTTTTTCTCTTTTTTAGGTTTATGTACCATAATGTTTACCATATACAAGTGTGTGTTTATGTATTTAAATACACTTAATAAATATAGCAATCATTTAAATTCTGCTTTGTATTATTTAGTACAATTGCTTTAAGGTTTTGGTCGATACAATCCTGTCTTTATATTCTAAATTTGAAGTGCATCACACTGATGTTAGTTTTGCATGAGCTATTTCACATATACAATTCGTTTTGGTGTGTCTCTAATGAAAACAACAATTTAAATTGCCTACAGGTCAAAAATACTGTCACATCAAGCTAATAGTATGGGCTTGGCAGGTTGAAGTTTAGGACGATCCATTATCAAGAAAGCCTTTAAAGTTGTATTAATCATAGTCAAAGTTTCCCATAAATCACATTCAAGAGAAGAAAGCATTTAAGCACTGTGTTGTGACATATCATTGTTATCTTTACAGAAAACAAGATAGCCTGTAGTGCAGCTTAGGGCTCTTCTATAACCCTGAGAGAGTCTCAAGTGTATTTTTAGTGCCTGATACCGGACATGGATGGTTTGTAAAGCAAACAGCGCATGGTTCTCATTGTGTAATGTGTACTGTGCTTTAACGCCTTGTGTAAACACTTTAAGTATGCTTCATATGTGTGTGCATTCAACAGCAGAAGCCTCCACACTTCCTGGAAGTATGATTGAACATTTTACTTTTTCAGTCTCGGTGAAAAAACTTTATCAACGGAAAAAGTCAAGGTTGTAAAAACGTGCCGTTCAGAACTCTTTGCTATACTTTACTACATTATTGATTTTCTGCAGTATATTGTCAACTAGACAATAGAACGGGAAAGTGTTCTTTCTTTACTTTTCTAATTATAATTATATACTCTGTGCAATACATATTCATTGATGCAGAATTATATCATTCCTGTTTCAGCCTAATTATATTTCACCATAATTGGTGAGTGTGATTACAACAAATGCGAATATGTACATTTACAAATGGGAATTGGTTTAGATTTAGTGTTCTTGTCAGTAACAATCCACAATAATAATATCTTCCCAGTGTTCAACATTATGTATTAAATTATAGAAAATGTGCTTATTTTTTTCATTATACTGATAAAAGCATTAGAGTTCAACATTGTTGGAACTGGTTTTTGGAGAATTTACTCGTATATCCTACTACTAACTTTCTGTCACACAAATACTGAGTGTAAAATAATGAAAAGTGCGTGCATAGATTCCTACAAACAATGCAATGCTTTCAGTACCATCAGAATCCGTGTCAGAATCAAAAAGAACTTTGTCACAAAGTACGTTTTTTTACACATAGAAGGAATCTGTCTAAATTCTGTAAATATAAGACTGTTAAAAAAATCAAGTATTAGAATATAAACAATCTAAGTATAAATATACTGTATATACAAAGTACGTATTCAAAATAAAAATCATTAGTCATGACCCATTACCCTTTAATTTTCCCCATTGCTTTGACTGTACAGAAGAACTGCCTGGTTAAAGGAGCAGGGAACTTATTTAGGAAGGAATTTATGCTAACAACTATGGCATATACAGTTGCTATTTATTTGGAACATATTAAACTTCAGAATTGTACTTCCTACTTGCCAGGCTTAGGAGCAGGTTCAGTGTGTCAGCCTTAATTGCAAACATTTTCCTATGCAATGTCCTTGTGAAAACACAGGCTCTAGCTGGCAGGCAGGGAGGCAGGTCTGCCAGGATCCAAACTTTGCAAGACTCCACAGGCTGTTGAGCCCCTCCAGGCTAATTGTTGTGTGGCGAGATGAGACACTTGCGGCCTAATTGGAGAACCTGTTATTTTCTCACAGGTCCAAGTTCAGCTGTAGGTCACAGGAGTGGAGTGGTGTCAACCCTAGCTTTCCCCTCACCCCTCCACCTACTAAGACATCCATTGCACACCCTCACCTGTCAGCTTAGCGTACGCTCAGGTAGTTAGCAGGGGCTGACGAGAGAGGGGAGTGGGTGTATAGCTGACGGTGTGTCACCCTCATTTGTGTCATGACAGAGGAAGTTATCGCTAAACGTTGAGTGCAGGGGCAACACCAGGGCTTACCTAAGTCAATAAAGGCGGATGCTTTCTACAACCTGCACAATACTCCCCATTGTCTCCCACAACAGTTGAGAGAAGCAGTAATCATTGTCAATGGCATGAGGATCACCTCCTCTCTGAGGAGCATGTGTAAGACACATGGCTGACTGTATCCAACACTTAGCTGAGAAAAATTCTCATTAATCGGAAATATGGACAAATTCTTATCAAAATAAAAATATGTATACAGAGTGGACACAAAGTGCAGATGAAGGGCAAATGGTTAACAACTCCAACAAAAAACATTGCTTTGAAACATTTGAGTAAAGTGTCAGTGTGGTCATGTGGAAACCTTTTTAAGTACAAGGTTTATGTATGAATAGAAGTACCTTTGGGTCATACAGTCTTAGAGTCTGAAGTAGTTTATGGTTACAGTAGAATAAAGACTGTTAGTTCAAGCTTGCAGTCTTTGAAATCTTGTCTCTGAATCTGACAATCAAAAACACAATTTCCCCTTGTACCTGTACCCATTGTAAGTTGTTTCAGGTAATAAAATACAATTCTAGGAAAGTTGGTTTGAGGAACAGATCCGTAAGTTTGAGAGCTTATCAGACACCAAAACCCTGCACAATGGTTTATAATATGTTTTGCTAGAATTGTACAACTCTGGAAAGTTGGCATGGTAGAACTCAAACAATGGCAAGATAAACAGGAGAAAACCGGTGTTCACAAATGTGCGTTTGCTTGACTGGATGATGCTGGATTGTATCATGACAAAAGCTGGGCCAGGTTAAACTTTTTTATGCCAAATTAATCTATGTTTTTTTGCTAGATCCCCCTATGTTGGCACCTTCAATGAGCTAACTACAATAAACTGCAACAGTTAAGATAGTCAGGCTTTCTTTTTTTGACCAGAAGCATTTTAAAATATCAATTTGCAAATGGAAAACAACCCAAAGAGGAATACATGTGTTGTCAGGACCTTATGAGTCTGATTTTCTGTGAATCACTTCCGTTATTTAAGCAATCATCCTTAACACAGATGCTTTGAGACTAAGTGCCCAAATCATTTCTCAGTGCATCCCTTGTTGATGTACTGTGAGAGCTTTCAGCCTAATGTATTTAGTGCCTTAATTACAGTGCTGCCTGCCTCCCTGTCGTCTTTCGATGGCTCATACTCTGGTCAACATGTCTGGGAGACGACGACACTGCCTCCCACCTCCAGGCTCTCAAACTCATAAATCAACCAGCAAGCATATGTGTACGTGTGTGTGTGTGCAAAACATACAGTGTATATATATATATATATATATATATACACTGTATGTTTTGCTGCAAGTATATTGAAGGACTTGTTATGGCAGTCATGATCACTGGCTCAGGGGTGCATATCCGTCCGCTGAGGAGATGGGCGTTAATAGACCTGTCAGTGGAGTTTTACCTAGGAGCTACCATTTGCTGCTATGTCCAAATCACTGTTGACTCCTCCAAACCCCACAGACCTCCACAAAGATCTAGCTTAGTAATGACTTAACCCGTACACTGGTGACAGCCAAGAACTGTGTGAATGTAAAATATACCAGTGGGTTTGAGGGTTCTAGCTCCTTCATTGCAAATCTAGTAAACTTCACATTTTTGCTGACTATTTTTTAATGCAGGTCAACAGTTTATTTTGTTTTATGTAGAGAATGTAAACTTAAAGGCCCACTGACTGTCCAATGATTTAGAGCTTTTAAGCCAGTCCAGTATCCCTAGCAGTGACGCTGAGCTATTCCACACCTCTTGATTTACATCAAGTGCCAACTTACTACCTCCCATTGCAGGAAGTGGTATGCCCTTCATGTAAGTAGGTAGACAGTAAGGGTGTGGCATGGATGGGCCTGTAGCAAAATAACCCTGATTGTTTTAGCTGTACCCTAAACATCTTACTAATTTCGAAGTTAACATTTAATTGTAGAAAGAAAGAATTGCATTTATAATTGAAACACTTTGTCATTGAATGTTTTCTATCATGGAGAGTGAAGCAGGTGGAACCAAACGCAGGAGACTGCAGGCAACAGGAAGTTGAAGATATACAAATTAATAGGAAGCAAGGATGAAATGAAGTTTGAGAAAAGGGCTGATAAGCCCAGATGAGGGGAATGAGGTGAATAGGCAGCAGAACAGGCAGGGACCTAATTGGCTGTGAAAAACTTGAATGAAATAGAAACAGAAAAATCAAAAACCCAGAAAACGCAATCATCTCAATAAACCCACAAATCAATCAACCATCTAAGAATATACTTGAATATAAATTTAGGTACATAACACTACCGCAACTTCTTTTATCCTTAGAAACAGAAAACGAAAAACCCAGACAACAAAATCCTCCCAATCATTGAGTACAAAAAGTCTGAGGGCATCTGGACACAGAGATTTAACAAATTCAGTGAGCAATTGGAGCTTGTTTAGGTGTCATCACATGATCTTCATGTGAATTTTCAGTCACGTTCTAGGCAGCCATTGAGTTCCATTCATTTTGGTATGATCACCTCAAGACTCTTGAAACTTATAATCCACTACAGTGAACATCATGCCAACTTTGACAATGTTTGTCAAAGTTATCATCTTTGAGTGGCAGCTTGAGTGCAGATGGATTTGAAACTTTGACAACATTTAAAATAGACTTTATGTTCCCTGGGATGGGTTAACTCAACTAAAGAAAGTTTTAAGAGTCTAAGTTTTTCACATCCTATTAAAATGAATGGCAACTAGTGGCTGACTAGAAAGTAATAAAAATGCATTTACAGTTTGAAAACACAACACGCAAAATACACAAACACTTGCATAATTGTCAACTTGCTTCACAATGGAGTGCACATTACAACTGGATAGAAACATTAAAAGTGAGACAAGAGCCATGTGGGTGGTGGGCACTGTCAGGGTTTCTCAGTGATCGTAACTCATTCTCAGGGACAGCTGAGTCCAAGGGAGTCATCCATACAAAATCCAGCAAAGCCTGCTGTTCGGATTTTTTTCGGGGGTACCATGACCTGGTCTGGCCTTTGAGAGATGTAATCTCATTTGCCATTTTTGGCAAGGGATTTTATGGTGCTCTTCTTTACTTTGCTTTACAGTGACAAATCAAACCATCCAGACAGATGGAATGGTGTACAGGGGAGAACGTTTACTGACATCTGACAATATGCTGTGTAATAATTAATATTCCATCAGTAAAATTAGGAATTTTTACTTCTTTAATATTTTACATAGCCAAAAAAACATCACTTGATTTCATCGAATCTACCAGTTCCGTACATTTCAAAGTGGGATTCTTCCATTAACAAATATGATTTCTTAACTTATTTCTCATCACATTACTCCTTTTATACACAGCCCTCCCTCTTTCCTCCTCTAGGCTTTTAGGTGTTTCCCTAATGGTAAAGAGTAGGTCCTAATGCACCTAATTTGGGCTACATGAAAAACTGAGCTCAATAGGCTTGTAATCCCAATTTTACATGAGTCTTGAGTTCATAACGGAAGCTGTTCTAAAAGCCAAGGAAATGTCAAAGGCAGTCAGTAAAAAGTGCAATAGTGCCGGCAGTGTAATATGGGATGGAATGGCAGAATAACTGAGCAATTACGTATTTGTTAAAAGCTCAATTTCATAGGTCTGTGCCCAACTGAAATAAAATCAAGTGAACCAAGGAAATGTGGGTATGCAGGGCCAGTCCTAGATTTATTGGGGGCCCTAAACAGGATTTGGTTTGGAGGCCCCTCACATTGTAACATGTTGCCACTTCACATGGCACTTAACCAACTTGTGTAATGTAAATATAAATTTAAGTTATTTATGTACAAATAAGCATATAGACTGAAGTGGGACCTATTAGCGGCAACACTTAGACCAAACGGAATACAGTAGGGGTGTATTACCCCCTGACCCTATGAATGGTCCTTCTCAGGGACTTTCGTTTCAACCGGCTAAAGTTTGATGCATCTTTTATTATCTTCTCATTGGAAAGAGCTGTATCTCCCATGTCTTTGTCTCTAAGATGTCCAGAAGTAATAAAGACTATGACACGACCAAAATGATATGATGTACAAGGCAACCATATGGTGCAGAACATGCATTTATTAAAATATTTAATTGCACTGTTACAGTGATCAAATAAGAAAAAAAGACAAAAAGACCACTGTTAGAATAAAATGTTAACATAAAAGTGCCCAAGAAACGTAAAAATCAGAAACCACAAACAAGAAATCAGCTATTAGTTTGGAGCATTAGTTTGGAAAACTGTATACAAGTAATGTAATCTTGTTTTAATTAATTGTATTTTTTATTCTATTGTGAACTTTCATGTACTAAGGTTTAAATACATTTCTGCTATTCCTTATGAGGAACTTGTAAATATAATGATTGTAAAACTGCTTGAATCATCCACCATGCAGGAATGTATGGACATACTGTATAGCTGTTGCAATATGAAAATAATTATACCAATTTTTTTAAACCAACCTCCACCTGTAATTTATTTAACTTAAATCATGGGCGGCAGGGCTGGCAAACTGTTGAAGAATAGCTTATGAAGGTATTTATCCCATTCAGTGTTAACATTTGGTCATATCTTTTTCATTAATTGTGTTTTACTTATATCTAACACAACCCAACACAACCGCAAAAATCCCAAAACCCTGGTAGTGCTTATTTTGTAGGTGACAGTAAATTATTTAAATTGTCCATTTTGCATTTGCTTATTGTTTGGTCACTATTTTTTGACAAAACTTTGTTTATGTTTATACATGTGTGCTCGTCTGTATTTTTATGTTTCATGTCTCCTCCCAGAGACTATCTTGGTTCTGTATTCATGTCCATTCATCTTTTATCAACTGATATTTCCTCTTCTCTAAGAGTGCAAAGAAAACTTCCTCCTCGTCACCATCTCTTTAAATAAGAATTCTTTTTGACACAAATCCCTGCCAGGACATTTTCCTGTGCTGACAGTCGACTTTCCTTCTCTCTATGTGTGGACACTTACACTCTCTTCCTGCAGTGAGAAAAGTGTGTTCGTGTGTGTACAGAAGGACTTAATGTCACTTAAATTGTATTGTGTTGGGCCAGCAGGCAGGTAATGAGCACAGGTGAGCGATCTGTCCTCTACAAATATTTCCACTAGGGAATAAAAGGAAGAAAAAAAGAGACTGGGTCTTGATGATTGGCAAACTGTGAGGAGCTTCTATTTTCTCAACATGTTTAGCCTTACTTCTGTCAACTGCTTTGACAGCAGAGCATGTCAGTGATCCAGTGAAGGGGCTCTGCGCTTTTCTGCCTTAGCTGATGTCAGAGAGCAGCCAGAGGTTAGCCGTCAGCTTGAGGGGTGGATTTAACAGGGTGAGGGGGTGGAGCTGGCAGACCTGCATGCTACACTTAGCTCTTACTGAATCCCACATGTGGTTTTATGAATGAAATAAACTCAGTATTATTTTAATTGTATCATAACATCTATTGTCTGATTATTTTCAATCAAAATAATTACAATGAGATGTGCTAACAGTTGTGCTCATGGCCACATACTGCACAGGCCAGTACACGTGAGGCAGATGGATGCGTGACTCATCTGTGGGTAACTCAAGGGAAAATCTATCACACATTACTCATAAATAACAGGTGTGATTTACAAATCATAGAGGTTGACATTAGTTTTTGTGGGCAACTTCAGTGAAATTACTCACACCTAGATGTTTTAAAAAGTCCCATAATAATAGCTCCCATAGTAATTGAAAGGGCTGTACAGTGCACACACATAAGTAGTAAGTAGTAGTAAGTAAGGAAAGGGCATAATAACTTACATAATAACTAAATAAATTGCAATTTGTTTTACAAGGTGTAGTTTCAAACATAAACATAATAGATGGCTGTTGTTTGCAAATAACACTTCAATAATATGAGAGTATGCATTATGGCACATTTCTGCTGCAGACAAAACCTTCTTTATATAGGACATGCACAAGTGATTCAGTTCCTCTTGACTTGCTGTCATGAGGCATCAGAAACCACAGCTCCGTGAAGAGCAAGACATGCCAGCCTGCCAAAGGTGCGTCCCTCTCCACCTGTTGTGGTGCTGGTTGCTATAAACATTTGAGTAATTTGAATTGAGAATGCAGTACTGTAATGTTTCCTTCAAGATGTTATCAGCCTGTCTCTGGCACCGTGCCATGCACTCAGGGTGTACGCGCAGGCTGAAACACATACACTTACTCACCCATGCACAAACACACATTCAAGAGTTGTAAAATTATAAGAGATGGTGGAGAAAAAATAAAAAAAGGAGGAAAATGAGGGGAGCTCAGCAAGGATGAGGAGGTGGTATCTCTCTGTCCTTGGTCGTGACAAGGTGAGCTCTCTATGCCCGAGGACTGACTGCACAAACAACATTGCTGGCTGATGAGGCAAAAGGAAAAGGCTCTGAGCCATCAGTTAATATAGATAATTTCATAAGCACTTAAAGGTGATGAAATACGAGGGTATGGCAGATGGAAGAGAGATACGTTGTGTCCTAGAATGTGTGTGTGTGTTAACTGACAAAAAGACAGACACACTTTATCACACTTTAAGTGTCAGCAGGTGTCAAAAAGAAAGGCAAGTGAAACAAAAACATTTTTGATAATGCACAACACATCCTGAGACAATACTGGTATTATTATTGTTTTGCTAATCTTGGTTGACTCACTCTGCGTTAACGCCGTTTACTGCAGCAGCTCAGATCACAACTTGTTGTTTACAGACTCAGCAGTACTAGTGATCTGATCCACTGTTCATTCAGCTTTTCTGATTGCTTTTTTAAAATTAGTTCTCTGTCAGCCCACTAAATCCATCGATTTAAGATTGGGTCCTAGAAGGAAAGGAAACGTCTTGGAAATCAACATTGTATCTCACAGGTCGAAAATGGTCTTTTACTGGCAGTTTAGAGTCTGCAGTGGGCTCCCAGATGATGATGATTTCCAATGATGCCTCAAGTAAATATTGGCTCATCTGCTCATTCTACATGATCCAGCTTATTCTTGCTTTGCACCAGTCATAATCACTGCACTACTCCTGAGATTGAATGAATCATGATTACGAATACTTTTATAACTGGTTTTAAATCATCATTTAATTGGCAAGAGGGTGAGCTGAAATGCATTGTCACGTAACGATTCCAACTGTGTTTTGTCACTTTAGTTCAACCTTCTTGTCATATGATGGACAAAATCATACTACTGTCTTTTTTACGTCTTGGGGTTCCCTGGTAGCTCACCTGATTGAATGTGCACCCCGTAGAACAAGGCTGTCCTTGACGCAGCGCCCTACATGGATCACCAACTAATAAAGGTGCTAAATTTTGCCTGGGACATACAGCTATAGCCTCAGTCTTCTTAGCATAATATCATGTATTTAGCCATCAAGGGACACGTTTTTACATGAAACATGATTCATTTTAAAATGAGTCATTTTGAAACTCTAAAATGTCAGCTGACAACAGTCTTTAACCAGCTAGCTACCATGAGGCTCGAAAATTTGGGCACCCCAGGTAAATTTGTAAATTTGTATTAATGTGCATAAAGAAGCACATAAAAGATGGAAAAATCTCAAAAAGGCATCAAATGACAGATTAGACGTTTGTACATGTCACAAAAAGTTAGATTTTATTTCCATCATTTACACTTTCAAAATAACAGAAAACAAAAAAAATGGCGTCTGCAAAAGTTTGGGCACCCTGCAGAGTTAATACCTTGTACTGCCCCCTTTGGCAAGTATCACAGCTTGGAAACGTTTCTTGTAGCCAGCCTAGAGTATTTCAATTCTTGTTTGAGGTGTCTTTGCCCATTCTTCCTTCCAAAAGTCTTCCAGTTCTTTGAGATTTATGGGCTGTCTGTCACGCACTGCTCTTTTAAGGTTTATCCATAGATTTGATTTTCAGTTATGTTGAGGTCAGGAGATTGTGAAGGCCATGGCAAAACCTTCAGATTACATCTCTTGATGTAATCCACCGTGAATTTTGAGATGTGTTTAGGATCATTATCCATTTGTAGAAGCCGTGCTCTCTTTAACTTCAGCTTTTTCAAAGATGGATGAAAAGTTCTATTTTAACCTCATTGGTCCACAGAACTTGTTTCCACAATGCATCAGGCTTGTCGATATGTTCATTAGCAAACTTCAAACGCTGATTTTTGTGCTGAGGACGTAGAAGAGGTTTTCTCCTGATGACTCTTCCATGAAGACCATATTTGTACAAGTATCTCTTTATAGTGGAATGGTGTACCACAACTCAAACGTGGGTTTTTACTTTTACTTTTCTCACAATCTTGCGAGCTGTTCTGTCTGATATTTTTATTGGTCTTCCAGATCTTGCTTTAACTTCTTGATGACTCCTGCTTTGTGAGCGTCAACTATTTTCAGTTTAAGTTTTCTAGACAACTGCTTAGAAGAACCCATGGTGCTGATTGTTGGGGGTCGCAAGGTCAGATGAATCTGGGCATTTAAAACCTTAAAATTGACATCACCTGGTCTTTCCAGACGATGATTGAGAACAATCCATGACACTGTCAGGTCTCAGCTTTCCAAAGGGGGCGGTGTATGCTTTGAACTCTGCAGGGTGCCCAAACTTTTGCAGATGCCATTTTTTTGTTTTCTGTTATTTTGAATGTGTAAATGATGGAAATAAAATCTAACTTTTTATGACATATCATACAAATGTCTAATCTGTCATTTGATGCCTCTTGGTTTCTTTCTGGACATTAACACAAATTTTTACCTGGGGTGCCCAAACTTTTGAGCCCCACTGTAGACACAACTGATAAAAATCTGCAAGTCATCATTTCAACGGCCACCACAAGGAATAAGAAGCTGCTTTTGTCTGACTCTGTCTTAAATGAAGCATAATCCTTGTAAACTGGACTATGTACTGTATGAGAACACACAGCTCGACAGGTGTAAAAACAGAAACTAAGGGGAGCAGGCTCAGCGAATTTGTAACAGCAGAGTTGTGTGTCACAAGTTACTTGTAATGGGTCAATGTTGACTGTTCATTTATTTATTTTTTATAAAATAGTTTATATTCACAATTGATATTATTGTAAACCTTTATTTCACGTTTACACAAATGACAGAACACAAGTTAATATAATTTTGAATCATAGTTGGTGGAAAAAAACTAAATTAGCTAAAGGTAATAGTTACTGTTGAAGTGGGATTATATATACAGTATACATATATACACATATATATATATACATATATATACACACACACATACACACACTGTATATATAATAATTGTGTAATTTTGGGAGACAATAAACAGTTGTAAGAGATATATTGGAGCGTTTCACTGTGAGACAGTTATATTGGAGCTTAAACAAGGAAATCTTTAAAAGGTCACATCTAAAGCCAACTCGTTTAGAGAAGATCAAAGCATTATTATCCCGTCACATCTGTTAAAATGCATAATGGCAATCACTATAAATGCAGTCACAAAATGCATTAGGCAATGATGATGTTTTTCTTTCCTGTGGTGTGGGTGGTAATGATTCAATTTCCATGATAAATAGGGACTAGGTGCTTCCTGATTACTGACCAAACTGGAGGCGAAAAAAAGGGAAAAAGAGATGAAGAAATTATGACAATGGCCTTACTATTAGGTTTGGGAATGATAAAGCAAAGGAACAGCCAAGCTTGTTGATCACTGAATGAACAAGAGACAGAAAAAATGTCACTGTGCTATTTTTCTTCCACCAAAGTAACAGAGCCTCAGGGGGGATTTTCCTCACAGTCGAGGGGCTTATTTGAATTGGATCTGCTGTTGATTGAAATGAATCGGCCCAATATTGAAACTCCTTATAACTCGATCCTGGGGACAGATGGACGAGTCATCTGAGAGGACACTTTTTCTAATCCACAGTCCTCTCATGTGCTATGGCATTCTGGGATGTCGGAGAGGGAAGAAAGAGGATGGAAGAGACCCTTCAGGACACACACACACACACACACACACACACACACACACACACACACACACACACACACACACACACACACAGCAAACTGATTTCATGGTGGACAGGAGAATGAGATCAAAAACAACAGAAAGGTGTAGAGGAGATTGTTTTCTTAGTTTAAGTTCTCATCCTGCAGTCAGAGCAACAGGGCACTTGTGTCAAAGGTCAGCTTGTCCGACAAAGTTATCTAAACTTGGCTTCCTCAACTTTGACAAGGTCAAATTTCAGTATGAAAGAAAATGCTTTTTCAACTGTTGAAAGATGGGATCACTGCTTTTAGTTTAATTCAAAGTAAATATTCCCCTGGTTTTCTCAGATAGAACCTAAATTTACACATAACCAAACTTTTCCCAGAAAGAGCATATTATTGTGGTTGGGAACTATCATATCTGAGATGCAAATACTCCATCACAAATATAGCCTCATTCTTCTTTGATATATTATTTGAGATACCTCAAATGGACCATTGTCTTACGGGGCTTTTTAACCTCACAGCTAGTCTTCTTTTCTTACATTTCCGCTCTACTTTCCTTCAGATCAGCCCTGGTATTTGAATTGCTTCTCTTTCCACTCCCTGCTGTTAAATCACTCTGGTGCTGTCAGCACCATGGGTTTTGGTCCTCGCATCCACTCATCTTCGTCAGCAAACCAACTGTTGCAAATTTCTGTTATGACTGCAGAGACACTTAAATACATCAAGGGAATCCACTATTGATGACTTTAATATATTAAGACAACAATAAATAACTCCATTATTTACTATTGTGAGCTAATTTTGTTGCTGTGATAAGTTTTCCTTTCTGTGCATCGTGTAAGTTTAGAGGTTTTAAAAAAGTGGCTGTTGTAGATGTTATACATATTGCTGTCTGCATAGAAATATATTTCATTGTGCAATCACGGAGTCACACAGGTCATGTCAACCAATGCAAATACAGTCTCACAATCCAAATTTTACTATGGAAACCATGAGGTAATGTGTTTTGCAGTTGCAATGTTGCAATATGTTCAAGCTAATTTTGCATGAAATTCTCTCAATAGGGATGCATCATTTAAGCTGGCATACAGGGCGAGTCAGTAGAAGACAAGACACAATGAGCACTATTGTTCAGGGAAGGCCTTGGATAAAAACTAATGGTTGCAACCTTTGTAAACACAGGCTGAAAACACATCTGGTAAAGTTGTGTTCGCATAACTGGCCATACACAAAGAAAGCCAGTGTTCCGCATTGACTGACACAATCTGTGAGACATAAATGATTTACTCAGCCTTTAATACCAGGGCAGGGCAGGGCACTGTGCATGGGCAGCATTAGACTGGAGGACACTCCAGATAAAGAATATACATTTATAATCAATTATACATACATGCATGCATTCAATAAGTGTGCACTGCATGCTCATATGTATGCCTCTACTGCATACAGCACATGCACATATAAGGTTATGCACACACAAACATGCACATTCACCTTGATAATATAACACTCATGCATTACTCATACATGGGATTATGGCTTTGTGGAGCCATGTGTGTTGTTGTCAGTGGGCCAGGATACCCAAAGAGAACAGCAGCCAAGACATACAGCGAATAACACCTAATACTTGTGTGTTTTCCATTAACTGTCATCCATGACACTCAACTCTTTTCGCACATTGAGGAAAATGTCTTCACAGTAAGTTTCCGTCCAGATCTAAATACGTATGAACGGCATAAGTCCCTTTTGTTTATGGCTTTGTTTTGCTTTTATAGTCCCACCACACACAGCTTTGAGTATTCTTTAAATATATATATATATATATA
>NC_045735.1:10340822-10341422 GCF_008692095.1 Etheostoma spectabile | reverse complement strand
TATATATATATATATATATTTATTACTCTGAAATGCCTGATGATTCAAAGATTAAATAAAAGTACTATGTTGGGTGACTTAAGTGTTTTTTTCTGTTCCAGCAGTTCAATCAGCAAAGATCTCAGGGCTATTACACTACTCATTTATTAAAGGAGGATTAAGCCTGAGTTATTGAGAACGAAGGTCTCACAGACTCCTCTGGCACAGTGCACACATAAATTATTGTTTTCTTAATTGGATTAAAACCTCAAAGCAAGTTTGAAGACCTCCCACATCTAGACAATGGAAAAACAAGCTGGATCATTGTAGATTTCCATCTCATTTGTTCTTTAGTTTCTCAATAGCTATTAGAGAAGAATCCTTGTAACAAATTCTTTTTTTTATTGAGACAATAAATCTATCATCTCTACAATACAGAAGGAAATAAAGCTGCCCCCCTTGTTTTCCTTCTTTGGAAAAGATGTATCTTTCTGCTTTCTTTTGTCCTCAGGTAAAAGGAAATTGTTGGCACATGTATGTGGATTGCTCAGTCAGTCATAAAGTACTAACTTCTCTGACAGTAATCCTGACTTGTGTGTGTGTGTGTGTGTGTGTGTGTGT
>NC_045735.1:10329282-10340812 GCF_008692095.1 Etheostoma spectabile | reverse complement strand
GTGTGTGTGTGTGTGTGTGTGTGTGTATACAGGAGTGTGTGCATTGCTGCATGTGTTTATGTTGGTTGGGTTTGGGCACTTGTGTGTTGACAGCAACCTGCTGGGTGAGCTTATAGTGCTCAGAGTGAGTTGAACTAATGACGCTGTGACACATGTCAGCAGAAAGCATCCTGTTCAGTCAGCAGTCATTTGTAACCATTTATTGACACACACTCAGGAAGTGAAATATACAGTTGAACATTTATCTGATTCCCTTTTGACAAGAAAAAAACGTGTTCGGAATGCCAACCTCATCAAAGTAGAATATCGCACAAAAAAAAGAAAGGGAAACGTTTTACCTTTTAGCTCACAGAAAAGAGGACTTAAGGAACTTAGAAAAATGAGTAAGCATAACCACACAATAATTTGACATGATTTTGATTATTATTATGTAGATTCATTTTTAAACCATTCCTTTCCTACAATGCATAACTACATACAGTATTAGCAACATGTTTTCCAGTCTGCTGTTGCACAGGATGTGATACATTTTATGTGCGAAAACAACAGTGGCAGTTGGAATAGACAAAAACAACAAATTTATATTGCAAATCATTGAGTGCACAGCAGCATCCAACCTTTGACTCTGACTGAGTTAAACGTTCATCCCTGCTAGTGCTTCTTATCTATGATGTATTCTGTTTTATTGGTTTGTCAGTCGCTCTAGAGATCAATGAAATGAACAGTACAGTTAGTACAGTTCTGAGTGAATACAGTCATCCAATAAAACATTTTTTATTCCATGGTAGGAAATTCAGCTCTGAATCACAGCTGGATTTCCTTTTCACAGAAGACAGTATATGCCAAAAGCAGAGGAAAGACTTCTGTGTGCCATGTGGTTGAGGAAAATAAGATAAGAAAAGATAAAAAAAAAAAAAATCAGAATCAATTTATTGCAGTAGTGATTGAGATTACTCCGCGAGAAATGAAAATCAGGAATACCTAGAAAGTGAATTCATAACTGTTTGAAAAGGGTGGATCTGATAAAACGTGGGTCTTGTGAAACTAGGCTAAAGCTCACTTCTTTAAGACAGTATGTGGAAATAAGAGGATCAGTGTTGTGTAAAAGGCAGACTTTACCCAAACACTAGAAACACTTTTGTACAAGAGTTTTGCTTGCTCGCTGTGCTAGAGCTACTGCCTTTTGTAGGTTATTAACAGAGCATAAGCTGTTAGTATATCCTCACCTATTGTTAGAACTCAGACCCACATTCAATTAAGGTGCATTTCCATACAGTAGGGGACCTTAATCTTACAGTGCAGGAAATACAATTAGACCCAGACAATATTCTATTGTTAAATCATGTATGCTAAAGATAATTTAGATAATTAAAGCAAACAACGTATTGTATTAGTTTTTTTAAACAATGCATTAAAAATACCAAACCAACTCCCAATTCACACGTTTTATGCTTTGTAGATTATACTGTTATGATCTTGAAATATTGCAAAATGGCTTACAGGTTTTTTCCGATTGCTAAACAACTGTGGGCACAACTGGAGCTACATGTGCAAAACTCTAACTACAGTCTGCACTACCAACAGTGACTTGAGCTTAACCGTTTACATCAGCAGCAAAATTCATTCCAAGAAAAAAAACTCTTAACACACATCTCAAAACAGGCTCAGTGCAGCCAAACACTATGCACAACCCTCCCTGAGATAACACACACTGTCACTCAGAACACACCGAGTAAAAACACTAGCATCAAACAGCACTACAGAAACTTTTCAGGGTTAAAGTTTGTACAATTTGAGTGATATCACACTACTCAATAGTTTCTTTAAAGAAAAGATATAGATTTTATGTAATACACCAATTTCCATGTAAGGAAAACAAGAAGGAACAAAAATCAACAGTTTGCTTCAATATAGTATGTATTTGTCTCCAGTAATTTATGGAATTACTGTAAAAAAAAACTAAAGATACAAAACGGTAACAGAATAGTGTGACTGATTATGCTGCACGTTTTCTTCATCACATTGGATGTCTGCATTATCTCTAAATACTAATAAATGTGGTGTTTCCATTGCTTTCACTTCCATTACTTTTTGAAAAACAGTAAGAATGTAGTTTTACTATAGTAAAGGTAGTGTTTTTCACATTTTGTTTTTTATAGCGGCGCATAACCTCAGACATCTGACCTGGGCATGTTGGAATATTTGCTCTTTTACCTGTTTCTCTCAAATGGTACAGAGTATAATTGGTGTTTGTATACAAAAAAGTGTATGTTCAATAACTAGACTAAAACAAGACACTTGCTTAGGCTTTCAGCTAAAATTGCAATCATCAGTGTTTGATAGACACCAGAGTGAAATCTATTCTGTTATGTGTGGTTAACAGTTGTGACAGCAGTGTGTTAGCATTTGAACAAAGTGCTGTAGATCCACAGTGTTGTGCAGGTTGTGGTTAAGCCCTGGCATAAGTGTGTAGAGATTTGAAAACTGTGTTCAAGCACTGAAACAAACTAGAGTTTGGTCCACATGAACTGCTGCTGTGCAGACTGTAGTTAGAGTTTTGCTCTGACAGTAGCACACTACAAACAGCAGTTGTTTTATAACCAAAACCCTGAATATTGATTTTGGATGTAGACTAAAACAGATTTTAAAAGAAAAAGGCCTACATGAAAAAACAAACCCGTGCCTGGTTTTCATGTAGGGCCAAAATAGACGCGTTCAGCTCTCACACACCAGCAAAGGTTTCCACTTGCTCATCTGAAGAACCCAATCCTCCCTGAATTACAGGGAGATTAGGGCTGGATTACGCTGCCTCTGAGAATCCCAGCCAGAGAGCAGCTATTATATCCATCAGAGGAGACAGTAGGCCGCACCTGTTGTCACACAGCCGCCTGGAAGGGGACAGTTCAAGCCCAATTCAGGATATTTAAAAAAAAAAAACACAAAAAAAAATTTAAGAGTAGAATTTATAAAATGAAGAAAAATCTTATAATATAAGGCACAATTTCCCTTTAAAGCACCATATGTGAAATGTGTTTTGAATTTTATAACATTACTTCATACCCTGGCAAAAGATGTCTCCAAGAGTACATGAATGTGTGTATGGCCCAGGAGGTTCTTTATTATCCCTGTAAGCACTTACAACCAGCCGTGTGTGCAGTAATTTACTTAAATGCAATTATGCTGAAAAAGTGGACCATAAAAAAGGCAATTTAAAGTAAACGGTGTCAAGAAAAGTTAATAAATATTGGAGTTATTTACATGGATAACTGTGCAAATGACTGCTAATGCTGTGGTAATGGAAGGGAGTTGGGAGTGACTGCTCACAATTAACTACATCTCTTAAAAGGGTTGACGACTCAGGTGGAACATGCAAAGCCCTATTAATGTGTGCATCTTGTAGAAATAAAATATGAGAAGTCGCCGTTTGCTTGAATTACTTGATCTTATAACATGTTATGTCACAATTGGAGCATTGTTATGCAGTTGACATAATGCTGTGTAAAACAAAATACAGCCCAGAAGACTCACATTATTGTTCCACTGAGTGGAACAATAATGTGAATAAAACTTGCCGAGACTGAAAATTATGGAAATGATAGATTAATACAACAATACACAACAATAACAGTGTTAAAAAATCAAAAAGGGACAAACGCAGATCACACCGACTGCACTCCCAGGTGCACCACGCAAGTTACTCAACCTTAGAATAGCGGCAACTTATACTGCAAAAACTACATAGAAGTATTTACACTGACAATGAAAGCCCTTTAGTAATTCCAAGATTGACTGAGCGAGCATGTAATGGTTTAGCATTAATGCATTGCGGTTGAATCAGTGTACCCCACAACTTGTCAGTCAGAGCGGTGGTGTGTTTTTCACTTTGTTTTGATAAGAGGAAATAAAAAGGATAAGAGACAGTTATTCAGATTTAAAAGCTCTTATAAAAATGCCAAATTAGAAGGCATTAGTTAACTGAAATACTACAATTACCTCAAACCAAACTACTGCTGTAACATAAGTGCATTTGTAATATGTGTGCAGTACTTTGGATATGTGCTTGTGTTTTTAACTGTCTGTGACATACGGACTGCAGACAGACAAACACTTGTTCTGTACAAGGAACAAAGATTGAGTTGTCGACAAATTAAAAAAGAATTTGCTATTGTGCAATAAGGATGAGACAATTTACTATTCTTTCAGGAGACAAACAGGACAGGTAACAGTGCATTAAGAAAACAACCAGCAGTTGCTAAGGAACTGGCAAATAAACAGGGTGAAGAAAAGAAGTGGATGGGTGTAAATCAGCCTGAAGGGACAAGGGCCCAGTCACTGAAGCAGAGAGCCAGTTTCACAAGGGAGGCCAAGCCAAGTATCATCCAGCGTGAAATACCAGCACCTAATCGTTTACCCTTTTTCCTTCTCTTTCTTCTTATCCATCCATATCTGAGTTTCTTTTTTCCTATGACATTGGGCAGCAGCCGCAGATTGTTTTTTGGAATATTAATTTGTGGGTGTACATGTCCTGCTTATAAATTTATTGTATACAGAAACTGACTATTGCTTAATTACTTGCAGTACTTTTTTACCGCGCCATGCTGCTTCTTCAAAACTATTTTCAGGATGTGCATTGATGAATCAGTGACTACAGTTCTGCTAAATATAGTCATCTATTATCAGTCTCTAAGCTCTACTGATTTACTAATTTTTTCTACAAAATGTGGCAGTTTCAAATTAGCCTGTCATATTGTAACCATAAATTGTAATTGCTGCTCTATTATCCTGTTTAAAGTTGCTTAAAAGAAAAAAGCATTACACATTGACACGTGTCAACTGTTTTATTTGACCTCTTGAAGCCAATGATATGAACTACGTGTGATGCTTCAGCTCTCAGCAAGCAATTTCCTTTTCGCTTAAGTTGCTCCGGGAGATGACAGACGAGGTAAAAGGGTGAAGTGAAGTGAATGTGAGATGTAGGTATCTGCTCTTAACTCTTGGCCTCTCAGTATCACCGTGCTCGGGCTGAGGTGATACTTGCTCTCCGGTTTCGATGCTGTTTCGCCTGACCGGGCAGACTGGGGACATTCCTTTAAATGAACAGGCACACTTAAACACACTTTACACACACCCCTGTCACATGCTTAATTCATACCCACAGGGACAGTAGCATCTCATAATGTGTTTCTCTTGACATGTAAAGCTGAGGAATGTGCGCGAAAAGACGGCAAAGACCTCGGCGAGGCTTAGCGGCCTGTTTTTCAGCACCTCTGGATCATCTCACTGTGACAGGCATACATTAACAACCATACACACACCTCTTTGTGCGAAATTTCACCTTCCCTAGTTCTCCTCAAGCAGCATACTCTAAAAGAACAGTTTACATAAAGGATTTATTTAATAACTTTAATGGATCAATTTCGCAAAGTGCATTTGAATAGGAAAAAAAACAATTTAACACTGATGTCTGATGACCAGATATCTGCAGTGTATGACATGCATCAAGTCTGGTACCAGATACAAGTTCAAGAAAGTTAAGTCTCAGATTACAAAGGCAAGCATGATTGCAAAATATCCACACAAATAGCACAAACTATTTATAGGCAAGGTAGGAATAGATTTTGTCAATGCTGGCTTGCAGAAAGCTTTAAAGAAAATGCTCAGTTTAGATATTGATACATCTCTCAAATGTTTAAATATTCTTTTAGTCTTAAAGACCAGATGTTTCATTTTACTCTTTTGGTTAAAGCACATGTACAGAAAGTGAGTTCTGGTGGTTGCTTTTCTTGGTCACTCTATAGCTCCTAACCTCATGCGGGCTGGATGTTGTCAACCCAGCTGCTGGCAATATCACTCGGCACCAGCAGCATATTGCCATGCTGCGAAGTGAGCTAATGGGCCCCGCGTTACTTCATCGCACTTCTAAGTGTTGCTCCATTTAAGAGAAGCCGGAATGACTGCAGAGGCACTAATAAAGCCATTCAGAAGAGAGAGTGTCCCTGGAGATTTCATGGCTCTACTTGTGAATCGTTGACAAGTCTTTCCAAAAGGCCCAGGTGTATCCTTCAAAATGGAACTTTCACTCCTCCACTGCTCGTTTAGATAAGTCCCTCAATGGGACTTTTGCAGATGCAATAGCTCAACTGAGCACAGCGACTTCAAGTGTAGATTTTTGTTGCTTCCAGTTTGTTACATTATTATCTGATATTTGAGTTATGTTTTAAAAAATGTTTTTTCAAATCATCAAAACATTAGATACACTGCTGTATTGGCTTTAATAATCTAAATGAGGTTGTTCAGCTCACAAATAAGAAACAGCAAAATGTAGAAAATTTGGTACAATGCTAATCTAAAAGCTGAGATCTCAGGTAAAAAAAATATTTGTGCTGTAGTGCAGTACAATTGCTTAGTGTTAATCCTTTGTTTGCCTCCAGGTGCCCCCCCCCCAGTTCTACACAAGGAGACATGTGTCTGAGGACCTGGGACAAATTCTTTAAGCACCATAAACCATAGAGAAACGGTAAAATTAATGTAAGGATTCATGGGGATGGAAACACCCACCATCTGGGTGTAATGCGATATCTATTTTTTTGACAAGAGCAGGAGCATCAATCTTCCCCTGTGAAATGTCATATGGCCTATGCAATCCCTCATCACTACACCCTGCAAACTCTTTGCAGCCTGGTTTTGCAGCTCGGGTTTTACCTGTGAGGCATTCTGTGTCTATAAATTAGATAACAATTACACAACTGGTTGATAAAGCACAGTTTGTACTTGACATGTTGACATGGCTGTCAACAGATAAGACACGACCCTCGCTGGGTGGGAGCAGGGGTTTGTAAATCATCTTCTCTGGAGAAAGAGGACATTGATTGTAATATGTAGAGCTGTGTCTCGCAATACATGCAAAGCTTAGCTTAAAAAAGAAATTTAAATATTGCATGTCCAAATTTAACAGTAGTCAATTGCTGTTATTAGTTCATCAGATGACTATAAAGATTATCAAAGAGTTACAAAGATGCTGTCTTGATTTTGGATCCAATGCCTTAAAGCAATCTATCATGAAATAAAAACTGTTTTCCAAGTGCTCGATAATACAGGTTAGATCATTGCATTGGCATTGATCCTCAGGACTGGACATGCTTGTCTCTTTTCTCGCAAGGTAAATTAAATGTTATCTTTATTTTACAAGACAGGGATGGTTTTTCTTTTTTCCCCACCACTCAATGTTATTTTCCCCTGTCACTGGGATGCCAAATATCCCAGGGAATTCACAGGATCAGATTCTTACCTATCAATACATGCCTCTCATTTTTAATTTATATCCCCTTAAAACTGACAAAGAGTCAACAAGATGGAGGGGAATTTAGTAGTTGTTGCTATGGAGCATTGCAGGAGAATCATAACACGAAGGACCCTGGAGTTAAATTCAATCCGTTTTCACCTGGAGGCATCAGCCAACGTCGCTCCTGACAAGTTAAGAGGACTCGCAAATATAAACTGCACAATATGCTGGGTTGGACAAAAAAAGAATCAGTCCTGTCCACACAGTGATTAATATTTGCTTTGAGCAAATGTGCATAGCTGAGATTAGACTTCTGACAGCAGTGCATACGGAATTAAAGGATAATGTTTAGTACAGTACGTTTGATAAACCCATTGTGGACAGATTGATGCTTGGACATCTCACTGTGCAAACAGAGTACAGTAAAGACTTAACCGTACATCACTAATTATGTTGATTTATAATAGGATGATGATACAGTAATATCAAATGTTACTGGAGACTAATGGAACTTACAATGGTGAGAGTTCAGTGTTCACAACGTCCCTTTATTGCAAAGTGTTAAAAGTAAAAAAAGTAAGTAAAGTTTAAGACATTCCTTTACTTGTATATGATTCTAAAGAGAATCAAAGTTTTACATAATCTCTCACAGACCAGCTCCACTGCCACAAAACAGTGTCATGTCAAGTTACGTGTCTTTGAGTATGTTAAGTGTCTTTGAGTATCTTGTAAACCGCTATATGAATAAAAGGTATTATTATTATTATTATTATTACTACTACTATTACTATAATGTTTTGGAGCAAAGGTCCATAGAAAACTAGTAAAGTCACAGGGTTTCCATTGGTTTAATCTAAGGGCTCTAGAGCCTGTCTGACTGTACATTTACTCAAGTACAGTACTTAAGTAGAATTTACTTAAATATTTGCATTTTATGCTGTTTTACATTTCTACTCAACTACATTTAAGAAGAAAATATAGTCCTTTTAATTGACTACATCTAATGCTGTAATCACAAGTTACTTTGCAGATTTAGATTATACATTATGTACAAAACATCAGTTTTTAATGCATTGGACTTTATATACTGCCCAACAGAATATAAAGAAGTAGTTAAAATTAGCTCCACTGTGACCATCTTTGACATTACAAATGCTGCTCAGAAATGTTTGTACCATTATTATGAATAACATTATATATCATAATATAACACTGACATATACCGTTTTGTATAATGAGTAGTTTTGATTTACATTTTCCAGATAAAACTGCTGTAAATTGAGTTATAATAAGTTTAGTAATATTTTGATGGAGTACTGTAACTTAGTGTCACACCCAGCCCACATACACTTTAATATGACACAATTACATTTAATATTGTTATTTTTCATTCTCATTTTTCTTCTGTTACTGAAGTAAGGGTTGAATCTGTGAATCTATTTACAAACCCTTAATAAATAGGGGTAATATACATATTTCAGTCATTTTAGTTTTGGAAGAGAATTGTGCAAATAAATGCATCAAGTAAACTTAATTATTTAATATTTTGTCATATTTTGTATTTTGTAGTGTAACAAGGAACAAAAGAATTTAAAAAACAATCACTTAAGTATTTGAAACATGCAAAATCACAGTCAGTGTCGACCTTAATCACACAATGATTTGATTGCAAGTTGCTGTCAGTTAAGTAAGAACCTACATGGTAGCATGTTGGATTAACAATAAAACTTTAGTTTGGAATATACAAAAGTTCAGGAAACCCCAAATCTCTCACCAAGCGCCACAGGTTTAATTCCCTCAGTCATACCCTCTAAGACTTCTGTTAAGTTCAAGTAAAGACATCTACAGTATCTGCCTCCGGACAAAACATTCTAGGAAAAATAACCAAGAAAGACACCTATTCATAACAGTTAAAAAACAGGGTCCTTCCTCCAGGCCATAGGTGCTGATAGACTTATGCCCATTGACTGATAAGGAGGAGGACGTCTTTCAGTGTGCATTCTCCTGCAGGGATTACTTAGAGAGACATACAATTCACCATTCAGTAGAGAATCTGGTGTTACACACATCCATCTGTCTCTCAAGTGGCACACATGATGTGAGCAGTGGCATGAATTAAAGATAACCTGTCATCCTTGCAAGGAGGACTGACAAACTGTCAGCAACAGGGGGTCAAACGCGTGGCCATCAGGCAATGAAATGCATAAAGGTTGTAAGAAATGTTTGCATCTGCTTGCAGTGCTAAAAAAAATAGAAAAGAAAGAAAGACGAAGTGAAAGAAAGTTGGTAGGCAGCCAAGTTTTGTCTGGCGCACATCCAGTTGGAATGATGTAATAGTGGGTTAAGTAGTTCAGCAAGCTACAGGACTTGGAAAGAAGCTTTGTATTTTTTAGGGTGACTTTGCAGCAGGTGAAACATAACAATTGCTGGATTCATTTCCCATTTACCCCTAAAAATGGGGGGTGGGGGTGGGGGGGAGGAACAGAGCCTCTAGACAACTACGAGGAGGTGGTGGACCATTGAAAAGCTCTCTCACTCTCTCTCTCTCTGTTTTTTCAGTGTCTACACAGTCAAAGAGACAAACTCCTGCAGTTAGTTGGCATATTCAAGACCGATTGGCCTTGTCACTAACCCACAGCACAGCCTGATGAACAACAAGCATCGAACACAGAATCCAAAACCATCACAAACGTGGGACAGAATACAGATTCTGAAATGTCTAATCAATCTGAAGTTGTTAGCATTTTGCTGTGTTGTCAATAATTTATCAACTCATAGACATGAAGAACTGACATTGCCATGCTCTACATAGCCACGTAGGGTCAATGTACTGTATGTGTAAGTGAACCATTTTTAAAACAAAGCAAAACAAAAACATTTCAAAAATATGATTACTTGTTTTGCCATTAAATCAACTGGCCAATTAATTCATTCCATCAATCCATCATCTAACCATTAAATCAGGCAATAAATCCATCATCTAACCAATAAATCAATCAACCACACAGGTTACATATAATAGATGTGTGACAAGCCGGTCAGCATCGGTTTGAACATTGTGTACTTACACCAAAGGTGAATTACACAGTAAACATTACATGAGTCACACTGCTGAAAAGGAACAGTTTATACAGCATCCGAGAACGCATCATCTGATTACAGGGTTTGATCATGAGTCTATTCTGTTATACATTGTAATTGTGAAGACACATCAGCACAAAATTGGGAAGGTACGTTACATGCCTGTGTGAGGCATGTGTCATAATCAACAATATAAGTCTGATTACAACTGTGAATGTGTGAATAGAAGGCAGTGTGACCAAGTCCCAAGTAAGTCTCATGTAATTTGGTCCAAGTCTCAAGCAAGTCTCGAGTAATTCTTTGGGGGGGAAAGTCAAGTCATCCAATCAATCACGTGTTGCCATAGCAAAGAGTTTGACTGACAACCAGTCGTCCAATCATGACAATCACATACCAGGGATCTTTTCAAGTCATCCAATCATGATTCAGTGTGCGCTGCAGAATTTAATTTAACCTTCATCAGCTGACGTAAAGTGTTCTACAATGTATATTTGTCAAAAGACAATATATTTTGTGAATACTGTAACATGGCAATTCATTGTATTTGATTTTCTTCCTGCTCATCCTGCTTTAGAACATTTAATAAGTTGACTTCTTGTCAGCAGACTCTGTTTTCTAGAGTTTGGATACAATTCAGAGAGTATCAATGCAACTAACAATAAGTGATAATTTATCCCATATCTGCCAAACAGCCCCGGAGTGGGTGCCTGCTCTGTCAATTACCAACTTTGTAATGTCACTCTTCCTTCTGTCATGTCCCCCTTCTCACTCAGAGACAGTCAGTGTGTTACCAAACAGTCAATGTTACTAGGGAAACATTAAAATGACGGCATACAAGATGGAATAAGAAATGGGGATTTAATGTCAACAGACTGAGGTGCCAGGTAGCCCAATATTACTTGTTGGTCAGAGTCTCTGCAGTATTTAAAGCCATTGATATTAATGGTGGTACAGGGAAGCATTAACCTAAGTCCTGTGGTTGAATTGAGCACAGAGACTAGAGGTCTGCCAATACATATGAAGCTAACCCAGTCTAATATCCAAATTACATTATGGCACACTCAATCAGACCCAGGGCTATTATTGGTCACAGGAGAGGACAGAGGCACATTTGCGGAGAATGGTTTCATTTATGAAGCAGGTTGTAAAAAGTTGGGCTTGGGGGTG
>NC_045735.1:10318509-10329272 GCF_008692095.1 Etheostoma spectabile | reverse complement strand
GTTCTTTAAAATATCTGAACAGGGGGACATGTTATTGCTGTAATAGCATTAGGTTAGCCCTTTAATCTGCATTGAAGTATGTTTACTTTCCAATTATGTTGGAGTAATGCCTTCGATAGATCACAGTTGGATATTTAAAATATATAGTATTGAGTCTTGGATTATTTCAGAATATTATATTGAACAGACCTTTGACAGTTTGAATGTGGAACTGTGGAAAGAAAGAAAAAAGTAAGAAAGAAAGAACATTTTAAAAGGGACTAACGAGTCAAATGACAGATTGTCAAATTTCTTTTCTGACTTTTGAACAGTTTGCTTGGCCTCAGTGTTCAGAGAACATATTTCTGTCCATTTTTCTTGGTGATTGTGAGGCTTAACAACTTCCCTCCAATAGGCACTATTGGTCATTTTTATAGACTTTTGTTCTTTCCAACAACAACAGAGACATTCAAAACGTCCCCTGCTTGCACTTATATTTCAGATGGGCAGAGCTATACTACAAGTAAAAGTAATTATGATCTCAATAGCTAAAAATTGAAGGACTTATTTAAGATGCAATTTTCAGTTTGAGTTCAAATATGTTTATTAGTACACAGTTATTTAATTTCATCTTATTGGGCACCTAATACTAAATATTTGAATTAGTACCAGAGATTTTCTTGCCGGCTGTCACAAGTGGATATTCACGGACAACACTGTGACATCACAAATTACAGGCATTATTTTTCAAATCCTTACTGACCTCACAACATCATCGACACCCCTTCTGAAGGTTTTATTTCAATTGAGCAGAACCCAGGAGGCAGCAACAGACTTCTGCTTTCATAGTAAAGCCCCTTTTTTCCTCAACAAAGAAGATGGTTTGGAGTGTATTAAGCCATTTTGCTTCACTGTCATTTAGCAATTATGCGTCTGTTGAGGGGAAATAGGATGGAAATCCTTGTGAGGGAGATGAAAGGCCAACTCTGCATCAGAGGGCCTGAGCTGAAACCCAGGACTTTCTTTAGCCGTGGTGGTCCTTTTTCTTCTCACACTCTCACTTTCCATCAACAATGTTTGCCAGAAGTGGATCATCATCATCCCCGCCCCCCAGACAGAGCCTCCATCTCCTGACTCTCTCTTGCAGCCCTCTTAGTGGACTATCAGCAAGTGGCCACCTTTGAGCATGGCATTGAGCTGCTGTGATCTAACAGCTATAAAATGCCAAATAAAACTTATGGACAGCCATTGCCAGAGAGCAGCAGCCTATACAACACAATGCATCATTGTTATGGAATGGATGATGTCATGGCTGTGCTACGCTCAGTGCTGCTCCTCTTCAGTTTCTCCTTTTCACATTCATAAAGAGAACAATTATTATTATATCTGTGTATATTTCATGATGTCATGGCATGTCATCATATCTCTTAATCATTAAAGCTTTACATAAATGTATGACTGTTAAAAGCTATGATTAGAAATACATAGGTTTATAAAAAAGGTACAACTTAGTTTGATATGTAAAGAAATATACACAAATTACCTTTCAGGGGAGCACTGAAATCCCAAATCTCACCCTGATTTGTTATTGCCATACATAGGTGTGGTAAAAAAAAAAAAAAGTTTATTTAAAATGTAATAAAATTAACCTTTGAGTCAAACACTTGAATCTGCCATCACTGCCAAATTGATTGATGGTCTTTTTATATAGAACCAACAATTTACAAGAACTAATTTAAAATTAATAATGTTTTGTAATGTTAGTAAAACATGGTAATGCTGTATTTTAAATGTCTGTTGAGAATCGCACACATTTATAATTTTCTATTTATTACACGTTAATATGTCAGTTCCTTTAAAGTGAAATTTTATGAAAACATTAAAATTTGTTCTTTGATGTAGACATCACATTCAGTGATCTTTCTTGTAAGTACAATATGCTTTCATAAAAGCTTCAGAGAAAGCTAAGAAGTAGAATAATCCACTGCCTTTCACTGTTAATTAACTTTAAAGCCCAGTGTAAGCTCATGTCTACTTACTTAAGTTGGTCCCTGTTATGCCAAAAATATCTAAGAGTTTAAGGTGTTACAATTTGAGCGGCCTGAAGCTGGCACCATACTGCCATCCTGCACTTAAAGACACGTTTACCGATGAATAAGAACAAATATATAATTGCATACTTCCCCACCATCATCACTACAGCAAATCATGGTAGTCTTCTTGTCAGTTGCTCATTTTGCAAGCTAAGTAATAATTTGATATGTTGCCTTGATAGCTAGGAACTATGTGTGCATAATAATTCACCCGTAGCATCATTGAGCAGGTAATAATTAAGTAGATCAGCCATAAATCTTTTCTATGAACTTCATGTTAGAAGCATCTTGCAACAGAGGTTAAAAGGTTTCCGCTTTTTTTCCCCTGTCGAATGCTATAAATCAGAGTAGCTTGTTTTGTGATGCGTTGTGTTTGGATGCAGTATGCAGGCATTTATTATACATTTCTAAACTAAGGACTTTTACAAATAAGCCAGTGTGAAGTTTGCAGTTCTTCTCAGCAATGAGTTTTTGAAAGGATGTTTGTAGAACACTAAAAGTTCCCCTTTAGTTTAGCTTTGCTTAATATAATAGACTGTTGCTCCATTTTTAAATTAATTTAAACTGTTTAACATGGTAAATTTTAGACAAGTTAAGAGTTTAAATTGCATGAGAAATAACAGAGACTGTGCCTGCCTGAATTGATATATTGTCAATATTTAACACTTAAAAAGTTTGTATCTATAGTGCAGCCACAGTGTCTGTCACAGTCAACGTCTGTGTGCTTTTTTGGCACTAACTTTATAGAACCCCCCCCACCCTGTCTGTGTGTGTGTGTGTGTGTGTGTGTGTGTGTGTGTGTGTGTGTGTGTGACCAAAGAACAGACTTTGGCCACAGCAGCACATGCACACAGCCTTGTTCTCTCTCAGTCATCCCCTGTGCCATCCCCAACGGTCCCCGATGTTCGACCAACAAGCCCACCAGCAGCACCAGCCGAGCCGTCCGCCCTTTAGCCATCCTGTGTTCCGTCACCCTGGCGTCGCATGACATTCTTTCCCACAGGCAGCCACATAGTTCCAGCGTCTCCTCATGGGAGGGGGCCTGGGACCCTACAACAGGCGGGGGGCACTTCAAAGGCCGGCCAGCCCACAGCTGCAGCCTTTCGCTCCAGCAGCCAGCTCCAGTTTGTAATCATTATTAAAGGCTTGACCTCGGAGGCATCTCTGCCGCTGTTCACACCCCCTTCCCACCCCTGATAACGCTGCACGGGGCTCCTCTCAAGGCGACTCCAGTTACCCATCAGTTGAGTGGACTGAAAGAGATGTGGCAGAGGCATTGTGTTATCTTGTTGCGAGAGTCGAGCTGAGGTATTGGTGGTTTACCAAGGAACATTTTTTCTTGGGAATCTTCATACAGTTAGACACCTGCATCGCTGCAAGTGATGCTTCGAGGGCTGGTGACAATGCTGGAGTCTTAAAAAGCTTACTGCTAATAAAACAGTGAAATATGGTTTGAAAGGAAATTAGGCACAGCTTATTCCACGGCATGTGATTTATGTCACTATGCACGCAAAACACTGTCATTTGAGGTTATGCAACCTCATATAGAATATTCAATCCTGATATTCATAAAAAAAGAGATTCCACTTGTTTATTTTTCCAGAATTGAATATTGATATATTTGAATTAATAAAAACAAAATCAAGGCAATAACGTAAGAATTATTTATGGACTCAGTATTACTACATGACTTCACATCACTTCATCACAGCAATTTTTGCAGTGTAGTTATAAACACGTTAACAATAACTGGACCTTATGCTTTCAATGTGGATCAAAATTTGAGCGTAACCTACGGGCTCAACAAAAAGGAACTGTGCACGGACCGTGTACCGAGACACAACAAACTTAAATGAAACAATTATGGCAACATTACCTTGGATTATAACTATACATTTAAAATCATGCTTACATTGAGATCTTTCAATGCACACCTGTGGAGGTCACTTAACAATTGAACTTGTGTGCTCTTGGTTTTCCCTCCTGCCCTGGTGAAAGGTTTGAGATGGAGGGGGATGATAAAGTCCTGGTGTAATATAGGAGGAATTTATAGATGCATTTGCAGCCTACATCACTGCTCGAAACAACAGACATGCTCCCTAATTCAATGAGACAAAATGTATCGGTTGATGCCTGCCCTTAGCATCTTTATTGCCATTTATCTCATCTGAAAAGCTTGTTGATTAGTAGTCAGGTTGGTCACCAAGATACCTAAAGGGCAACGTTATATGGCCAATATCCTCATCGCTCAACATCTCCATGTTCAACAGCTGGATCTATTGTGTACAGTGTGAACAACATTGTAAAAAAAACAAAAAAAAACACTTGTGAGTATCCGCTGTTACACGAGTTATCTGCACTGATAACAATCATCAAAAGCACAGTGCACAATGCTTTCATGCTTCTAAAAATCTAAGGCCAGATGTCAATGTGCCAACAGCCAGGATGCCCTCCTTTCCTTTTCTCATTAATTCCTCATGCCCTGTACTGATGTAATGCTCTTGAGTCACACCAAAACAAGAACAACAGCAGGTGTCCAATGATGGCAGGCCTGCAAAATAAGTAGGCGGGGTCTTTACCAGGTGTGCGGAGTCTGTAACAACCATGGAGCATGGTAACCCTTCATTAAAGATTCCACACTCCGTACAGCATCTAGCTGAAGAAGGAGTTTGACCTGAAACGATCTATCTCTACATAGTAATCAATCTTAACAATAACTCATTGGTTTTATAGGGGCTTTATATCGCCCTACAGATGTTGGGTGTTTTGAAAACTGACATTCTCTGAAGCTAACATTAAGTTTATTGGTCCGTTATTCAGGCAGTAAATCTTCCATGACAGCTTTGCATGAAATAAACAGGCTGTAGAATACACATAGTTAATTACACAGTTGTGTACAGAGTGAAGTTTTATTATACTATAAAAATATATTTTACCATCACTTCATTCACAAACTTTATCATGCACAATTGGCAGGCATACTTTATCCTCCTTGGGCCAGAAGAGCTGACTTGTGTTCGACAAAGCTTTTTTAATGGAATATTAAATGTCAAATCATCCATCATTAGGAGATTAAAGAGGCAGATTGTATGCTGTGAATACTTATGCTTAAACCACGATAAAGGATGGCTCTTATAACTTAACTACCTTTGACTCTTGAAAAATTTCAATGGAAATCTGTATATTTATATATAAAAAAGTGCAAGTAGAGATGACACATTTACAATTAATCCTGTCATATCAATAATCAGATGGATCACTAGATCATATCTGCTAGGAGGTTCAGTATTTATTTTCATGTGTGTGAATAAACCTGTTGTAGATTTCCATGACTGATGATTTATGTCCTGTTGAGTAATGTCTGCAAAAACCCACAGTAACAAACCCTAAAACAATGGAACATCATAATACATGACATCTCATTAAAACAGTGTACAGAAACCCCCTATTGGGTTACATGTCAGAAATTTAGTATTTGTTTTTGCATTTTAATAGTTGGCATGCTAAAAACAGACACTACACATCACTATTGCACAGCATTTCAATTATCAAGCAGACCGAATGCACCCTCTGCTATCGCAGTTATTTTGTAAAAACACTATATGCTCAGTCAGAGTTTGGTTTATGGTGTTGTAACTATTGACAGGGTGTGCGGCTAAGCGATGGTGAATGAAATCATTCCAAACCTCAAAGGCTGACAGCTACAAACAGATGGAAAAGCCCTGTCCGTCCCATGTAGCCGCCTCTCTTTGTCTACCTTTCCCCTTTTGTTTTGTTGATTTGTTTATTTTTGGTTTCTATACAATCAAGAGACTCTTGAGCTCTGAGTGCAGAGAGGCCCAGACATAATATGATGGTGGCAACGGATGAGAGGGACAGCATGGGACAGGACCCCCCAGGCGTGCTGCAGGGGGCCTGATCGAGCTGGATGCCAGGAATGGCTCAGTGGTCCCAGCGGCACGAGCCTCTGACACTTAACAAGCGCCTTGCAGTTGTCCCTGGACTTGACCCCGTCTCGTCTTAAGACACATATGGAGCTTTGACAAGAGAGCCTCAGGGACATGATCAATTACACTCAGTCCTATTATAAGAATATCTCCAATAAGATAATTTTACAACAGATTCTCCATTACAGAGTGTGGAAGACGTTTTGACGCGTAGTGAAAGATGCCATCTGTACTGTCGCACATTTGACGTCACTTCATTCTGTTGCGGACTGAATCGAGTGGTGACATTGGCTGTAATTGTTTTCAAAGTGAATTATGATGTACTGAATGGGTTAGAAGCAATACATTATATATAAAAAAAGTTTTAAAAAAAATCTGGTTAGTGTCTGGTCATTAAATGGTGACTGCACCATGACCTCAGGAGATGTGGAAACCACTCTTAGCAGATATTAACACTATCCTTGTTGATTCTGCACTTTTTCTTTTCATGCCTTTTCCCTTGAGAAAGCCTGGGGATTTCTCACAGTAAGGCCAGTAGATGTCTCAGGTCAGGGCTTCCTGTTACAAGACCATGACATACTTTGCTTGGTGAGTAACAAGGACACATTCCCTGGCTCCTTAAATGTCCAGTGGGAGGCTGTGGATCATGAACGGGAATCAGTAATGTAGGTTGCAGGCCGGGTAGAAAGTCAGATGCAAGATAGTGAGTTCTTGTGAAATCCTCGTCTTAAAAGACTGATGCAAAGTTGCAACCAGTTAATGGCATGGGATCCTTTAAGCTTTATTTGAAACTAAGCTAGCCATTCACCAGCACTGTGCACATTTCATAACACTAATACAGTCAGAAGGAATGCAATGGTAAAGAGGCATGACTAATTCGGTTGTTTTTATTTTAAAATGTTTTAGAAGCTATAAAAGTTAGAGCCGACTCAAGCCCAGGCCTGACAGGCCTACGGTCTTATACATATTTCCACATTTATAGCGAACAGAGGAAGTAATGTGCTATGCTACTCTTTTTATTACCTTAGTTTTACGAGTTGCCAAAATCATCACAAGGAGTTATTTTTTCAAGATAAGACTTATGCTGTTGGTGAAATTAGGAGATCTAGAGAGAAAATTGAAAAAGTCAAATTAATGACAAACTAACAGCTGTTGTTTAGGACAGGTTGAGGTCAAGGCATGGGCATACATTTTCATCCAACAGTAGGTGGGGGGCAATCAACATAAAATTTCTCAAGAGCAATTTTTGAAGTGGACACAAATAATACAGCCAAAATTGTACTTGTGCAGGATACGTGTAGTTGTGGAACTCCAGTAAGTAGGCAGGCAAGGCGATTTTATTAAATTTAAACATCTGATGAAGTGATTCTTTTCTCTAATACAGATGATGCTGAACTGAGAACTGAGCACCTTAGCAAGAAAACTAGCTAAAAAGCTGTCCGGCCACTAAATTAGTCAATTTTTTGGCTTAGCTCTTTTTTCTTTACAAGGGTGCGATAAATACAATGTAATTCCGTACCCGCTGCGCCGATTCTACGACCAATCTCCCTCTCTATTGTACCTTCACTGTCAAACAAGACCCACGGTATTTCAACTCCTTCACTTGGGGTAAGGACTCATTCCCTACCTGAAGAAGGCACTCCATCGGTTTCATGCTGGACTCAGATTTAGAGGTGCTGATCCTCATCCCAGCCGCGTCCCACCCGGCTTCGAATCGATCCAGTGAGTGCTGAAGGTCACTGGCCAGTGATGCTATCAGGACCACATCATCTGCAAAAAGCAGGGATGACATCCTGAGCCCACCAAACAGCAACCCCCTCCCATACCCATTGCTTTGCCTTTTTCACGGCAGAGGCTGCAGCCCTTTAGGCACTTCGGTACCTTGCATCTGCCTCTGGATCCCGCTGGGATAGCATATACCGGCAAGACTCCAACAGTCAGACGGCTTCCCTAACCACCAGTGTCCACCAGGGTGTTCGTGGGTTACCACCCTTGAGACACCTAAGACCCTAACACAACAGCTCCCCACCACAGCTTTAGTGATGGAAACTTTGAGCATTGTCCACTCAGGTTCAATGCCCCCCACACTACCCTTTGGGCTTACCAGGTCTGTCCTGAGTCTTCCCCCATCCCCTGACCAAACTCACCACCAGATGGTGATCAGTTGACAGAACCGCCCCTCTTTTCACCCAAGTGTCCAAAACATACGTTCTCAGATGAAACGATTATAAAATCGATCATTAACCTTTAGCCTGGGGTGCTCTGGTACCAAGTACACTTATGAGCATCCCTATGTTTGAACATGGTGCTTGTTAAAGACAATCCATGACTAGCACAGAAGTCCAACAACAGACAACCACTTAGATCAGGGAGGTTGTTCCTCTTAATCACGCCTCTCCAAGTATTTCCATCATTGCCCACGTGTGCGTTAAAGTCCCCCAGCAGAACTATGGAGTCCCCCACAGGACTCCATTCAAGGTCTCCACAAAGGCCGAATACTCCAAACTTTTATTTGGTGCATTTGCACAAACAGTCAGAGTTCAATAACTCCGGAGTAGAACAGAGTATAACCCCTATCCAGGAGTATGGTTCCCGAATCTAGACTGTGCGTAGAGGTAAGCCCCACCAGATCCAACTGGTGGCGCTCCACCTCCCGCACAAGTTCAGGCTTCTTCCCCCACAGAGAGGTGACATTCCATGTCGCCAGAGCCAGCCTCTGCGCCCGGATCTGGTCCATCAAGGCCCCCAACCTTCACTGCCACCCACACAACTAATGTTAAAGCTAATGTGCATAGTTTCTGTCGAGTTTCTATCATCGGGTTTCCAAGCTTGAAACATGAAAAACCTGGTAGCACGTAGAGCTAAAAATCCAACATGGCTGCCCTGTGCATCAACAGTTGTGAAAGCTGTAGTAACATACAGTTATTAACATTATTAACTGTCTTATTTGTGTCTCATTAAATCAGACCTACAGACAGTCCCGTCCAACTTCTATCTGTGGACATGTTATGGTGTTTGTATGCACAAAAAATAGTGTGTGTTGTTATCTACTGGTATTGCTAACCTGGCTGAAGCTAACCCCTCAGTGAAAAATCTGACTTGACACGGGTGTGACATCTTTGCCAGCTCCAGTTTCCGAGGTAAATGGAACACCCTGATAGCTCTCTTCTACCAAACAGACTTCTTTGTGTATATGACGCATAACAGGCAGTGCACCAAACCATTGTGAGGTAATGTAGGGTGTTATTTCTAAACTAAAACGCACCACATTTGTTTTGCCCCATTTGCGTTCGTATTGTTTCAATAATAATAATAATGATATAAATTATTATTATTATTAACAATCCACAGTGAAGTTTTTAATGTTATTTTCAGGGGGAGACAACCCTCGGACGTGGTAGGTCACGATCCACCTGACCCACCCGAGCCCTTCGTGGTTTCCGCTTATAAGTTTAAGCATGTTACCAGTTTTAAAATGAACATTTTCCAAAGTCATATACAAAGTATACCATCAATCTATGTTGTTGACATGGATATCTTTATATCTGAATGCCCACTGCATTGCTGTTTCTAAATGCTGAACCATTAAGAATCAACACTCCACATACCAGGCAGTTAATGTGGTGGAAATTTGCCAAGTGTGGATTCCATGCAAACTGAGCTGGCCTGTCCTCTATTGGCCTGGGAATACACAAAATGCCCCACATGCATTATGTGACACTGAATTCTGCTTTGGAAAACTTGGCTTTTAATGTTTCCATAATTGGGGGGCATTAATCAATTGTGCTCCATCAGCAGAGACTAACAGGGTCTGTAAGCATCTGCCCACTATCAAGCTCTCTGACCAAAGACCAGCTGGCTTTCAACCCACGCTCTGCTGCAAGAAATCACTTTTGACTCCATCCATCAAAGCTACATTAATATTCCCCTACTTGGACCACATTCATGTTCTTAATTACCTTAGGCTCTGCCAGAAGAAGGTGACCGCAAAGACCAAAGCAACTGTATCAGCTCTCCCTCTGTCAGTTACCATACATTCATACTTCATCAGGGACTAGTGTCCCTTTCAGGCTTGTCCGCTTTGGCTCATACATACCGCGTACAAAGGACGCAGGGGTATCAGAAATCGGGGACAATGGCAACAACTGCACATCTAATTTAGGTCCTTGTTTATCACAAGTTTGTAATCAGATCTGCTGCACAATGCAGGGGAGCACAATGGAATGGTGATCAGGGAGCTATTGTTTTTCAAGCTAATTAGCCTCTGGTCATACCTCTGAATCCTCTTGGGTGTACAATCCCTAGTTAAATGTGGCTAAAAGTGGCATACATCCCTGGTACCATTAAAACGAGCCTTACAAGTCAATGGTATTTGGGGATGTGTTATATGATGGCCTAGTTATCTGCTCATTACATTGTTCCGTTGAACATTGCCCAGTACTTTGGGAACCTAGTACCCGGAACAGTTGTTTTTGCGCTAATGTGGTCCATATATATGTTGTGCTGCCAACTCGCATTGTTTTTCCCACAAATGACACTAAAACTAAGCTTAAGAGATTATATGGCAAACCGGGTGGTGTTGCCCGTGATGGCATTAAACTTTTCTCAACAGTATAACTTGGAAAACTATTTAAATATGTAGCATTTTAAAATAAACAATAATCCGACTCCGGCAATATAGTAATTTCATCTTTCAAAAAAATATGAGTTAATGCAGTAATGCAGTGTGCTGCATACATTATCC
>NC_045735.1:10316171-10318499 GCF_008692095.1 Etheostoma spectabile | reverse complement strand
TTTAAGACAGTATAAAGTTGCCCATTGACTAACTAGCTAAGTACATCTCACTGATTGGTCTTAACTGTTGATACAAACATTCAGCACATTGGGCTGGGAACTGTTACAACCAGAGAAAGCAAAAGTTCCAAACCAGCCTTGTGGAAACAACCTTTGACCTTAAAGCATTAGCCCCTGACCTGCAACAGGTGGAGACAGTGTCTTTCCAGCCAGTTGGACCAAGTGTCAGGGGCTTTCGAGCATCTACTCTCAGCTCTTTGGACAAATATTATCATTTTTTAGAGGACCACTCAGACAAACACGGTGTAGACTACATGTGAGGTCTAATAGCACATGTTATTGTGGGTGTAAATGCTGTGTCTGGGACTAGAAGAGGTCTAGGCTAGGTGACCGAATGTGGAAAACAAACCAAACACCTGTTTTACACTTACAACTCTATACAATGCTGGGATTCCGACAAGAAGTTGGGGTGAAGAGATAAAGTAGACTTTATTATTACTACTTAGGGACGGTCTTCCAGGAATAGTGTGTCATCTGAAGCATGTAGATGTGGTGTAATGTGAATAATTTTAGACTGGTATAGTCATAGGGTGGGCTAACCAAAAGTGTGATACTATTATATGGATGACTGAAATCATAAAATCATTTTATTATATATATTGGGTTGTTTGAAATTTAAACTATTTTTAGCCGATACACTCTAATGCAAAAACGTTTTTGAAAGAGCGTGGAAAATGAAGAGCAGCATTTTGTAATGTACAATTGAATAATTCTTTGCACAGGTTAAACAATTATTTGTTTCAAAATCTTTCTGGCTTTGCATCTATCAGACACCATGCTGTTTTATAGCTTATGGATATTAGTAATGGGGCGAGGAGGCACAGAGTGGTCTTTTGGCTGCGGACCAAATGGACAATCTTTGATCTGCAACTGTGCAGTTCTTGGAGCCAGTCGGCTTCATGGGCCTATTGAGAAGAAGAGGCAGGCCAAGCTTCACCAATAGGTGTTGGCAATGTCCCTCTAATCTGTCTTCATCATGGGGAGAATGCACGCAAGTGGTCCTTAGAGACTCTCCCTGACGTGGATCTCAATAGCAAACGAGTTTTAATGGAGAGGTCAGGGAGAGTTCCTGACCAATGGGTCCAGGGGCCAGGTGGCACATCACAGCTTCCCTATGTACAGTCATCTCCAGAATGCGACATAGTGGCGTCGGTAACTTTGCCTCTGATCAAAGAGGGGAGGGCTGGGCGTGATAGCGTTGCCAAATGCTGAGGGGACTGTGGCAAAGGCCCGCTGTGCCAACTCTGTCAGGCCACTTTGTTTTCTAGTCTGGAATGAGCTAAACATCAAAACGTTTTTCTTCAAATTGCCAAACAAAAATTATTTAAATTGTTAGACATGATCCGATAGTTATAATTTGTTAGTAAAACTTTAGTAAAAGCAAAAAAGACCTTGGTTAAAGTTAAAAGATGTGATGGGCATTGTTGTGCAAATTGGTAAGTTATTCTATTTTTAACACCCCAGATCATGTTTGTTTCTGTGCTATGTGGGATTTATTCTGTGGGGAACAAAATCTTTAAAGCAGAAACCCTTCATAAATTGCACACCCTTAGCTCACCCTATTGAAATACTGTCTTGTGGTCACTTAATATTTTCAAGGGTGACGTGCAGCAATACAACGCGTGAAGAGGATGGTGAGATAATTTAATCAAGTGTCTGTTTTATAAAAAAAAGGAAAATAAATAAATAAATGACCAATAGAAAAAATAACTTTTTTCTTTTATTATTAAAATAAAAGTAACTTCTTAAAATGTCTTTCTTATTGACTTAATCAATGTGAGGGCAAAGGCTGTTTGGCTATTAGAGGTTTCAGAGCAGAGGCAATTTTTACCTAAATGGACTGCTCTAAAAACAGTCAGCACTCTGAGGATTAAGTATTCCCTTTGTCAGAGCACTATGAAACTATAGTTTCATGGTAATAACATGTATCATTGTTGCAAAATAATTGTTGCTTTTATATTGTACAGCCTCATTTTACACAACCGTTTTTACATAAAATGTGTTTGTTGAATTACTGATTTACATTTTATTTCTATAAAACAAAACACAATTTTAGTTTGCTTTTACAGCCTCTTGCAAAGTTGAACCTGAGACATCTTGAACAGAGATGTCAACATGACTGAAACTAGTATTTGTAGACCTACACGTTTGTGACTCAGTCAGTGAGGAGTGATTCAGTGATGCCATCTACTGGCTGCATATTTTTTTGCTCCTGTTGAAAGGACTGAGCATATACAGTGGACGAATAGGGTCTTTAGGTTTATTTCT
>NC_045735.1:10308362-10316158 GCF_008692095.1 Etheostoma spectabile | reverse complement strand
ATTCACCTGTCCACAGAACAGGCATCAGCTTACACATTAGAGACTTTCAGTGTCCCTCTTTCAGTCATTTATCTTCACGTTAATGGAGCTCAGTCCCTTCTGGAGAGGACAACAAGGACTAATTAGGCTGCGTACGGCCCACAAAGTGGCTCTGTCATCTAGTGGCCATTGAAGAGAACAAACAGTCCCTTGCTACTCTCAGCTGTTCAGAGATATTAGAAAAACATTTTGAAACACCAGCTGTCTTGTGGTTTTCAGTGCACAATCCTCTAAAACCACAAGCCTTGCAGTATTGCAGCATATCTGTCTGCCTCAAGTCTGAGGATAATGTAACCAGAGCCTATTATCATGTACGGCCCACTTTTATATGCAACCAAATAGCCTGTTAATGACCTGTTAAATAAAACCAATTTATTGTAATTCAAAGCATAAAGACTTCTTTTCAAAACATTTGAACCCAACTTAAAGCAGCACATACTGACTGAAACTTAAAATAGCTGCGATGTTATGTCCTCATCCACTTTAAAGCACTTCATTGGCATGACATGTAAGTGTGTTCACTAGAAGCATTAACACAAAAAAAAAAAAAAATAGTTTGCACGGATCCTTATTTTAAATTTTTTTGTAATTAATGATGAAACAGCCGTGGCAAGATGAGGAGTTGTGCCACAAGTTTTGCTTTGTAGACAGTTAATATTACTCTGCTCTAAAAATCAGAGTCCTTTGAGTGCCTTATGCCATCTCACCTCAAAGCAGACCCCCTCCTGGACCCCCTGCAGTTTGCCTACAGAGCCAATTGGTCTGTTGACAAAGTAGTCAATTTGGTCCTCCACTACATCCTCCGGCACCTTGACTCCACAGGAACCTACGCCGGGTACGTTTGTGGACTTCAACTCTGCCTTCAACACAATCATCCCGACTTTGCTTCAGGAGAAGCTCTCCCAGCTTGTTGTGCCTGACTCCACCTGTAGGTGGATCACTGACTTCCTGTCTGACAAGAAGCAGCATGTGAAGCTGGGGGAACATGTCTCCGACTCACAGACCATCAGCATCGGATCCCCTCAGGGCTGTATTCTTTCCCCTCTGCTCTTCTCCCTGTACACCAACAGTTGCAACCTCCAGTCAATGGCCAGTCAAGCTTCTGAAGTTTTAGGACGACACCTCCCTCATCGGACTCATCTCTGAAGGAGACGAGTCCGCCTACGGCGCGAAGGCTAACCACCTCGCGACCTGGTGCAACCAAAACAACCTTGAGCTAAACCCTCTGAAGACAGTGGAGATGGTTGTTGATTTCAAGTGGAAGAACCTAGCCTCACCTGCCCCCATCACCCTCTGTGGCTCCACAATTGAAACTGGAGTCTTTCTGCTTCCTGGGAACTATCATCTCCCAGGAGCTCAAGTGAGAGCTGAACATCAGCTCCCTTATCAAGGAAGGACAACAGAGGATGTACTTCCTGTGGCAGCTGAAGAATTTCAACCTGCCAAAGACAATGATGGTGCACTTCTACACAGCCATCATTGAGTCCATCCTCACATCCGCCATCACCATCTGGTACGCTGCTGCCACTGCCAAGGACAAGGTCTGGAAACCACCCTGACTCTCTCCACGCTACATCTCTGGCTCTACCTTTTTACTACTTGTTTTATTATTTATTTTACATTTATTTTTTATCTTTACTACATACTGTGTGTATATGTGTGTACTTACATTGCTTATATTCTCTTTATCCGTATATTTAGAGAATGTGTGACATGCACCAACAACACCACAACATTCCTTGTATGTAAAAAAAAACATACTATGGCAATATAGCCCTTTCTGATTCTGATGCACGCCAATTGAAAACCCAAGTCGAGTGCACTTCACTTCTACCTTCTTTGAGAATTTCTACAATTAAGCACCTACCAAACACTCTTCTCGCTTTCATTCTACCTTCAAATATTCAAACACTGGCTGCATATATCCCTGCCTGGAGGTGCTTTAAAATAAAAATAAATAAAAAAATACACTGGAGAAAATTTAAATCTGTGTTTACACATCTGTGTATATTGCTGTGAATTAGCAGATGCAGTGTTGCAAGTACATTTAGCTCTCACTCTGGGATAGTCATTAGTGAAAAAGAATCAACACATTAGCTGGTTTCCATTGAGTGAACATTTGTAATTTGTGTAAACAGGTGTGCTGCCTTGTTTTTGTACTTGTGCTGTTTAATTAGAAATGCACACCTCCCAACAGGCTAATTCTGTTCTTTATCTATTTAAGGTGGGATATTTATTTGCGTGCATGTAAAATAAACTAGTGCGTTTGTAATCCCTTGAAACTAGGCTGTAATCCTCATTAACTCTGCATCACACCGGCCACAGTAATGCAGTATTAACACTCTTGAGGCAATGCATTCCTCATAAGGAGATAAATTTGTGTTACTAAAATAATTATAATAATTAATTAATTATCTGAAGACGGCTCCCCCAATCATCTTTACCTACAGTATTCAATGTACTTTAATAGAGTATTCCAGTCTAGCCAATGTGGCTCATTTTGTAGTCCCTGCACAGGTACAATACGCACCGTCAATGAAAAAACAGCCTAAATAAGAACAGGGTTATATGTCTTTTAACCACAATTGGAGTTGAGTGAATAGGAAAGAGCAAAACAGGTTTCAGATTCCTACAAACATAAACGTGTATCCTGTTTGAGCTGTTCTGTGCTCCTTAAAAAAAAGGTCCAAAAGCAGCCCTCCTCCAAGGAATTATACAATCTATCTGGCAACAGATAGTACAGTACTTCTGCTATCAGCTGTTTTCTGCTGAACAAAATCAGCTCCATGGGGTGAAGCTAAGCAGTGTGGCATCTCTAGATATGAGCAAGATGTGCAAATTTAGTCATTTCTATGTTTTTAGGCCAGCAGCAGAGGTGGAAACTATTGGGAAGTTTTTCACTCACCTTAGCAGCCAGGTGGGCATATAAACTGTCAGAGCTACATGGTTGGCAGAAATGGAAGCCATTTTTAGTATCAAGACACTGGACGTTAAGATATATACTGAAAATGTGTAATTTATGCAAAAATGTTTAAACATTCAACATTCTTACGTTATCAAATAGTGATGCAAATGCAATTACCTGGACATTTAACATGTTTATAGTCTCATTTATTCCCCTTCATCCCCAACCCCTTAAAAAACAAAAAAAATAATTATGATGCTTTAACATAAGCGGGTTGTTAGGGGATAGAGGTCAGTGTTGCAATACATGCAGACTACACACTGCCAACATACATACGTGACAGTGAGCAGCTTGACGTTTGATCCCTAGATTTATTATTTGACATCTTGTTGTAATAATTTGCCTTTTCATTTAATGCATGCTCAAATGAGCTCCAGTGCGCATTGGGTTATGGAACATCAATATGAAATCATCAGCTATAAAAGCACATGGGAACACTTGCCCTATCTATTACATCTCTGTGCAGTTGAGGAAGTGTCTCTGCAGCTTTAGCTTAATAAAAAGCCTGACCTTGATCATCTCCCCAGAAGCTCAGATAAAGAGAAGATCAAATGCAAAGAGCGAGGATTTACCCTCCTTGCCTCCTTCCACGGGAGCTGACAGATACTGAATTATGATATTGTAAAAACAGTTAGGAAATATGACATAAGCTCAATTTAAAGCCTTTTGATTCACCTCCAGCAGTTGGAACTGAGTATGGTATTAATGAGAGGACGTCCTTTAGAAAGACCATATGTAACAAAAATATAGGAATGATACACAAGGATACCAATTAGTATAGGTAGTAGTATAGTATAAAGGATAGTTGGATTCCAAAAGCATGTGCCAGCATAGATTTAATTATCTAGGCAAGAGGCAGGGTGAACCAGTTATTGTATATTTAGTATACAAACGACTGAGTTGCCACACAAAGAGGCATCCCTTGAATTTTTCCAACGACACGGTTATAGTCTGTCTGCTCCAGGATGCAGAGGGTGATCATGGGCCAATTGTGACAGATTTCTTAGAGTGGTGTGACAACAATTTCCTCAAGTTAAATGTTCAAAAGAATAGAGAAGCTTGACCCATTACACTTTGGGAAAGCATATAGGTAATCAGCCACAAGTACACAGGTGTGTGGAAAAAGGGGAAAGCATACAGCTATTCACTGTGTCAGGGTTACATGTCATGGTTTGATTTGTGTGCCAAAGATAATGAATGGAACTAAACCGAAAATAAAATGGACTGTATTGCTTGTGCGACAGTGAGCAGACTGTCAGGAAAATAATAGGGTCACAGCACCGAAATGCAGACAGATTGTGGACGTTGATTATTGGCACGCAGAACACGTGTCTAAGCAAGTTCTTCCCTTTTCCCACCTCATTGGCCTAATGTAGGAGTTGGCAAAATACTTTAAAAAAGGATTGTGGTTATTTTTATTTCTTTTATTTTAGAAAAAATCCACAGTAGTGGAAATGGCCCTCTAGATACTTGGGAACAGTGATTAGGCTTGTTTAAGATGGACTGCACCTCACCTGTAAAGTGGACAAGAGCAGGCGGCAACAGCCGGGGACTGTGACAAAAATCCACTCTCAAGTTGGACAGTTTCCAGACGATTTCAGCAGCCTTCAGGCTGAACAGGAAGTGACAGAAACATTGTGGTGATTTAATAAAATGAGCCATATATCAGCTTATACACAGTCTCTTGTTGTAATTATGAAAGAGTATCTGTCAAAATGCTGATGTGATCTGTTGCTGATTTTAATTAACACACTGTATATGATCCGTGATCTGAATAGATTTAGTCTCTCTAACTTCTAAAAGTTAACTATCAGCCATACGTATTCTGTTTAGAATAAGCCTTTGAATCAGACAAATGGCCATTAAAATCCCTCCAAATCAAAATCAATAAAAAGCTTATACAAAACGTCATCATGTTGAGTCGATTGTGAACCACCTGTTAAATCAGCTGAGAGGCCGGCATTTCCCAGCATGCTCTGGGTTCGCCTGGGTCTTCCAGTCGGTGAAAAGCGGTGACTGCGCTGCCTGCGTGTCAGAACTGCGGCTGCCTTGATCTCATTAGATTAGGACGTCAGAGCAAGGTGTGATCAAGTCGGACACAAATCTACGTGCGGCGATCGCCGGTAATCGATTCTGCGCAGACGTGGTTCATCTCGAATGAGCCTATTGATACAAATTTGACCCCTGACCTCAATGTATCCAAAATATGCAAAAATGGCCTGCAGAGATTGTATTCCCTGCGCTGACTACAAACTTTATTTACTGTATGTAAATAAGACTTTGATGGCTTTATTGTACAAATCTTAAATTGAGTCTACTGTAACTTTTAGTTTGATTTCATTTTATGGGAACCTACAACACAAAACAACAGTTCTGTCCAAAATTGTTACAAAGGCCAGCAAGATAATTAGCCTACAGTAGCTTCTTTGACAGACAAGTTTTGCAGAAGGCACGATCAATCTTGTCAAGCTCTGACCACCCACTCTCAGAGGAATTCATTCATCTTCCCTCCGGACGACGACATAGGCTCCCTAGAGCAAAAACAAACAAGTACAAATTTTCTTTTGTTCCTTGTGCAATTAAAGCTGTTAACTTGTGCAACTCTTAATGCTTAAATGTTTTTATTAGTGTCACTCAGGCCTTCTCAGTGACACTTTTAGAAATTACTTTTCTAGACAATCTCAAGGGATTTTATTTGACACTGTCCACTTTAAGTGATGAAATTGTTGATAATCAATCTGTTGGTTGTATGCTGCTAAGATGTTTTATGGCTTATTTATTTCTTGTAGTTTAGTGTACCTCCAACTGCAGATCAAATTTCCACTTGAGGGACAAGAAAGAACTCTGAACTAAACCCTGGACAGCTCGCCTGTCATTCACCCTCGTATTCACACCTACGGGCAGTTAATTAATCCAACCTGTATGTGTTTGGAGGAGAACCTGGAGAAAGAACACGCAAGACGGGCTAAGGCTGGCCAGCAGGTTTAAACCCAGAACCCTCTTGCTGTGTGACAGTGCTAACCACTGCACAGGGGTTGTGGACACCAGTCAGAATTAAAAAAGGATAATGACAAGATACAGGTACCAGTAGCTATAGAAGCTGTAGCCCCTGTAGTGTTTTTTGGCAGCCCCTTACTAGACCATAATAGACCATACTTCCTTTCCGACTGAGACAGTGAGGCTTTCCTCTGCTGCTCCAACAGATGGAGCTAGTGCTGCACTGCAGACGTCTGCCATCAGGCTGCTTTTTCCCAGATGGTCAAAGATAACACGAAAGGTTGGCTTCGGTTGAAAAGTCCAACAATTACCTCTTAAGTCCTTTTCCTAAACACTTTTCCTTAACCTCGATGGTAAACGTCATGAGGTCAAGAAAAGGTATGAAGGAGAATTCAAAAGGAATTATGATAAGGACCGCGGTGGGAAGGGAATCCGACTGCCCTTACACTCGGCTGTAATCAATGCAACGCCGGATGATATTGATGTGGGACTGTTAGCACATTCGGATACTTCTCGGGTCCAAACGTGATGTTTCATGCCGGCTTAATAAACGTGGATAACCCCGGTGGAAAATATTACTTCACAATTTTTTTCTCCCTTTCTTATTCTGCAATAATTATGTCATTTCATGTGAAGCACCCACTGCATGTCATGTCATTATTATAAAAACACATGGGCTTTAGGCTGTTTATTGTATGAAAGGTGTGCAGCAAATAGTTTTTTCATTATTGGTTGCTTAGCTCACCCTCCTGTCAACTCATTTTTATCTGCCTGAATCCCAATTTGGATGATTGTATAAAAATAATTGCAATTAAGCAGAACGCTGTAGACCTACGAATAGGTTACATATTTCTATGATATAAGGGTTAGATGGTTGCAGGTGGGTGACAAAAATACAACTGTAAACAAAGCAGAGCTGTCTGCATTTACGCACAAGGACAGAAGTCAACAGTGTCACTACATTGATTGTTTCATAAGCTAAAAGTCAAGTTATGTTTTCTCTCTAAAGTTTATAACCACAGTTTTTAGTTTTGTTGTTTACATATCCCATGATATCAGCTACAGTGACATTACTGAGCGCATGGAATCTTTTACAGTTACTAAAAACCGCCTTACTCATCATTATAGCAAATCTTTGAATAAAACAATGATACTTCAATGCATAATATAGAAGCAACAGCCTACAGAGACTGTAGAAAGGGTGCAAACAACTTATTTGAGCCCGTGAGGGTGGGGTATTATGCAAAATTGATTTAAATGCTGTCACAGCCGATTTGCCAATTCACATTTTCCTACTTTTACACATGGTCGTAAAAATGTCATATCTGTACTGCGTTTAACAAAACATATGAATTGAAGCACCTTTCCTTATCACTGAGACAATTAGAACAGCTCTTATCATGGCAGCCACTTAACTACTTCCAGGTCATTTCACATTTCTCAGTTCCTAAGGAAATTTGTATTCGACCGCATCCCTGGTGTATTTTTGCCATGCAATACCTTTCCATTCCTTTTAATTTACATGTACAGTACATACACATAATCACGGTCTCACATTCTGGCAGTGCTGACAGCTAGGTATTGGTCAGGCCAGAATAATATAGCAGTAGTCACATCTTATGCACCTCTTTACAGACACTTGAAAATACATGCTTTTCTCGCCTAAATGTTTTAGCAAAATAAAAGTGATACAGCTCCCATATACTATGGCCCACTGGGATGTGCCTGAGGTCATTGGTAAGTTAACACTCTCAATTTTTTGTTCCAAGTGTCAGTGTGATTCTAGGCCTTACTG
>NC_045735.1:10308097-10308352 GCF_008692095.1 Etheostoma spectabile | reverse complement strand
ACAGTGGTTAGAATAGAGAATTTATATTTCCGTCCAAGTCCAGCATCTGTAAAATTATTTAAAAACACTACCGTGAACATATCAGGTGGGCTACACAAAAAAACTAGTACCATAGCCACATGTCTCAACTTAATACAGAAGAAATCCAGAAGAAAAACACTCAAAAATGCGTTTTTCTTTTTTCCTTTTGAAAAGTGCAAAGAAAACATCAATCAAACACCTATATGAAATAACTATATACATACATTTATAGAA
>NC_045735.1:10303904-10308087 GCF_008692095.1 Etheostoma spectabile | reverse complement strand
ATAAATTGATGAAATGGTGAAATGCAATAACTAAGGACCTATTTTTGCTTTGGCACAGTTGTAGCAAACACAGGGTTAAACGTTTCTGGTCAAATTTGGTCTCAATCAATTTGTCTTCTTATTGGCTAAACAGGTAGGCCGGTTTTGTAACATCTAGTTTTAACTGGAAGGAATGGATGCCAATCTTTCCCACGTTGGTCCTCCCTGAACTCGGCAACATGATTGGCTTCTATTAGGGCCATCATGGGTTACAGTAGAGGGATTGGTAGGAGAGGTTGAGAGAAGAGAGAAGCGATAACCCACAAATGATAAACTGTTTAGTTTTCTTTCTGTTGTTACTCGGCCAGAAACCACAAGATTGTAAGCGGACTAGCTCGTTTTGGATAAAATGGCTTGGATATTCTAATTCCTTGGATTGTTGGCAATGTAGGAAAAAACGTTTTTGGCGATCTTTCACCGTGGTGAATAAAGACACGAGGAAAAAAGGTATGGGATCGACTTTAGACTCTAGCGGCGCAGTATCTTTCTGTATTTCTTTACTTCATAACAGGATTAAAGCTATAACTAAGTCATCTTTTGCTTTGTGTGTGGGCTTAATCGAATCATGAGACTCTGAGCTTTCAATTGGTGTGCTGCATGAGCGTGTTTATGAAGATTAAATGCTTGGAATTTGTGAAAATATATGAGTGGAGAAAATGTTTTCTCTGAAGTGGAGAAAACGGTCCCGTCAGCGGGACGTGTCTGCCATGAGGTTGCAACTACTTCACATTTTCTGTCTTGTTTAATTATTTAGAGAAAAAAAAACTCTCAGACACAAACGTGTCTCAGCTGTACAATATTTAATTCATTAAGGGTAACCCCCCGATAAGAGTGTATGTTAAAAAAGCTGGTGAAAAACACAGCAAGAAAAATATATGCAACTATGTTTGATTTTTGTGTATGGTTTGTGTTTGCATAAAATATTATGGTGACCTTGAGCAATTTTGACATTTCTGAGAAGCCTTCATTATGGCTAGGATGTGCACACAGGGAGTGCCGTTTAGTGTTTTATTTTGTGGTGATAAATGACCTCCGCAAAAGTGAGTGTAGTCTACAGTATGAATGCTGGATTTGATTTGCACGTGCTATGCATATTATTTTTTTATACGAGGAAACAAACAAGCCAAAGAAGCCAAAGAAGCCATGTGACTATCCTACAAAGGCTGGCTTTGGTGATTTCTCCTGAACATTAGTGCTGTTATCTGATGCAAAATGTGACATGCTTTGTTTTGCAATGGGCACATTTGCCTGCACAGCAAGAGAGGACAAAGCCTTCAGAATCTGATTGAAAAGATTTGTTTTCTGTACTTTTCAATTACCTCTTGCTCAACGTAGAAGCCCATTTCATTTCCCACAGTGTGCCAATCCAAGGATAGAGAGAAAAGAGCAGCAGATAGATTCAAAAATATGCAGCCTGTTGACAGAAAATAAGAGATGGCATGCTTCACACATTCATGACATACCTGAGACAAAGTGAATGCCAAGGCCTTTGACTAAAAAGGAGTCCAAATATACGGAACAAAATTATGAACGCAACACTTGTTTTTGCCCTCATTTTTCATGAGCTGAACTCAAAGATCTAAGAATATTTCTATGTACACAAAAGTTTTATTTCTCTCCAATATTTTTCCCATATCTGTCTAAATCTGTGTTAGTGAGCACTTGCCGAGATAATCCATCTACCTCATAGGTGTGGCAAATCAAGATGCTGATTAGACAACATGATTATTGCACAGGTGTGCCTTAGGCTGGCCACAATAAAAAGGCCACTCTATAATGAACAGTTTTACTGTATTGGGGGGGTCCGGAAGGGTATCTAACACCTCTCCAAAGTGCCAGATGCCATTGAATGTGAGCATCTTCCCACTCAAATTGGTTACGACAAACTACAGAGTCACACACACACACACACACACACACACCAACACACCACACACACACACACACACACACACACACACACACACACACACACACACACACACACACACACACACACACACAGCCAGACAGACAGACAGACAGAGACTAACCATAATACCAGATACTGACTGGTTTTTGGACCCCCCTCCTTTGGACTCCCCTTTTGTGTATTTAGAAAAAGTCTTGGCTCTTTGAGTTTAGCTCATGAAAACTGGGGTCAAAAACAAGTATAATTTTATTCATTGTATATATGTTCAATGTTCAAAACATGAATGGTGACTGACTGTCAGTGGCTGTCCTTATGGTTGCATGAGCAAGCAATGGCACCAAAAGTAAAAGTGCTACAAGTATAACCCAATTTTTTTAAATGAGTTCAAAAGCAAAACTCTGCATAATAATAATAATAAATTGAATTTGTATAGCGCTTTTCCCAAGCTCAAAGTCGCTTAACAGAGCAGAAACAGTGTTAATTAAAAAAAAAAAAAAAACTAAGGATACGGCATATACCGTATATTCAGTACTTAATGCAAGAGTATCAAAAGGAAAAAAAAAATGGTTGGTCTATTTTGCATGTGCAGCCACAATGAGGAACAGATATAAAATGTGTGTCCTTGGTGTGAAGGAATATGGATTGCAGAAGCTACTGATGTACCCATTTATATGCACAGCAGTGTTTTTTTTCCTTTTTCTTTTACATTTTGTCTTCCCACACCAGAGACCCCAACTTCTGTTTTTAAAATTAACCGCCTCAATTAATGAGTTAATTAACATATTCTAGACTCGTTCTGTGTTGACGAAACTTAACACCAATCTTTAGCTGCAGTCAGTTAGCCTGTGAAATGGAGACAGTTCCCAAGGTCCAACTAATAAGACAGCTGATTCAAATTATCTTCAGCCTAAAGGGCTCTAAAGCAGCAACAGTGGATACAGTCCGCTATCAATGAACACTTATGAGAAAAAAAGATGATTTTACACACTGATGCTCCAGTCATTTGTCAAACTAAGCTGTGCTCTGTTACAATTATCTTAAAATGTCAGTGGAAATAATGCACTGCTTTGTTTAGTTTGCAGGAAACTGTCCTCTCAGGCTGGGCTACACAGAGTATGCAGCACAGATTCTTTTTCAGTGGGGCTTGCAGAAATGGTTACATTATACTTTATTTGCAGGGGAGAAGTCAAGGGAATCGGTTACCAATCATGCTTTGAAGTGCTTCTCAGCCTCGACTTCTTTCTTGCCAGCGCCACACCCTGTCAAACTGAAATGCTCTTTTCTCTTAACCTCAATGACGAGTTCGTTCTCTTCCTCCTGCTGTCTTTTCTCTTGCTTGCTCTCTATTCCCCTGCCACTAATGCTTACCCTTTATGAGGGTTCTCTTTGCATCATCTGACGACCCTCTCAGTATTCGAGAGTCAGAGGCATAAGGGAGAATCATAGGCTTACACTTGCCCTGACAAGCATTTAGATAGAGCATTTAAATGGTGAAATGTAATTTGAGAGGTTTTCTCAGCCTAAGGAGAAATTGATTTTAGATTAGGGTTCGCATAAGATGTTTATTTCACTTGCTTCTTTGAAACTATTTTTTTCATTTGACTATTTAAAACAAAAACAAAGGACTGCCTTTACGCATTTAGTTTTCATCTTGCTGATGCGTGATCTTTTCTGTGGGATGGGTCTTCAAATCTGTATATGTCAAAAGTGTAACTCTCGCCAAAATGCAACCTACGGTCTTTTTGTGAATGTATCAGAGTAAAACTTTCTTTAGAAGATTTACCTTATTTTCGTTATAAGTCAAATGGCCTTTTGAAAGGGAATGCTAGGGTCACTACTATGATCGCATCAGAATTGTTAATTTTAAAACCAAGTATCACCAGGGGCTCTACACATGAACTCGAGCATTGTGAACATTGTTAGTGTACACATAGTTTACAGATATATAATCTAAAATTAAGATTAGGAGGTTAACCAATATTTTATTATGAATCTTTTATCTATAATTTCAAAATCTGCATACATAGATACATTTGTAAAGGTAGGATTATAATAAAATATTGGTTAACCTCATTTCTGAAATCATAAAATATTGAAAACTGCATCAGGGTTAAACACTCCCATGTTATATGCATCAGAGTTTAACGTTGACGTTAAACTCTGATGCATATTACATTGTATGGAGTGTTTAAAACCTCTTCAGATACACTTAAAAATATATGCTTTTCTCGC
>NC_045735.1:10303467-10303894 GCF_008692095.1 Etheostoma spectabile | reverse complement strand
ACCCCCAAAAAAGTGCTGCAGTTCCCACATACTTTGGCCCTCTGGGATGGTCTGGGATGATCCTATGAGCTACAGAGGTTAGAACAGAGAATTTCTATTTCCGTCCAAGTAAATCATCTGAAAAATTTCATACAAACAGCATTACTGTAAGCATATTACATGGGCTACACTAAAATAGTACCCTAGCCACATGTCTCAACTTAGAACAGAAAAAATCCAGAAATAATGACTTTATAAAATGTTTTTGTATTATTTTTTTTTTTATTGTCTTTTTATTTTTTTTTGTTTCTCCAAATGGATTTTATATGAATGTATTTCTACAGATATGTCTGTGCGTTTTTCTTATTTTTTATTTCTAAAAAAGCCAACAAAGTGCTAAATACAAAACTTCTGAAATACAAAAACACATCCACATCACTCACACATA
>NC_045735.1:10302813-10303457 GCF_008692095.1 Etheostoma spectabile | reverse complement strand
AAGTACATACATAGATTTATAGGAATAAGTAATCATAATTTGATGAAATGGTGAAATACCATAAGAAGGCCTTATTTTTGCTTTGACAGAGCTGAAGCCATCACAGGGTTAGTTTTTTCTGGCCATGTTTGATATCAATCAACTCGTCTTCTTATTGGCTACACAGGGATGCCAGTTTTATGACCTCTTTTTCTAACTGGTGGGATATACTGTCAATCTTTCCCACGTTGGCCCAATGGGGACTGTGAGATTTCATTGGCTTAGCTTGGGGGTATCTTGAGATAGACTGATGCTATTGGCTGGGAACAAAGTTCAGTGGAATCTGCAGAAGCCAGAGAGTCTAGTGGTGTCTTTGGTGACTCTGTAGCGTGCCCAGGGAAAAAGTTACAAGCGATCACAACCAAGAAATGATGCACTATCTAGATTTCTCTACGTCAAAACTTGGGCTGAAACTACAAGATTGTGAGGGGACCAGATAATTATGGATTACAAGGCTTGGATATTCTAATACCTTGGAGTGTTGGCGATGTAGGAAAAAAAAGTTTCACCGCTGTGATTAAAGACACGAGGAGACAGGTAGGAAAACACACTCGATTAGACTTGAATCTTTCAGTTTTTCTTTACTTCAGAACATGATTATAACC
>NC_045735.1:10302692-10302803 GCF_008692095.1 Etheostoma spectabile | reverse complement strand
ACCTTATTGCTTTGTGTGTGGGCTCGATGAAATCATGAGACTTTAAGCTTTCAAATGATGTATGGTATGAGCGTGTTTATGACGGTTTAATGCTTGCATTTATGAGGGAAG
>NC_045735.1:10302276-10302682 GCF_008692095.1 Etheostoma spectabile | reverse complement strand
CTTCCTCAAACGGTCCCGTGAACGGGAGCTATGCACGCAAGACGTTAATTTTGAGGTCCGTAAGCATCACTGAAGTGTAGACTACACATGAGTGTAATATTTCCCTGTTCAGTAAGCCAGGCATTTAGAGCTACAGCTTTGTAGAAACCATTGGATTTCCCAAACTGAATATATCCTGCTTGCACATAAACACAAAAATGCTTTGCTAGATGAAATTGTGTTGTAACTAAGACATTTGCTGAATTTTTAATTCATTAGCATGATTGGCAACAATGAATTATCCGTGCATTTAAATTTAACTAAGCTTTAGGAGCTTTCCATCGTTACTCTCCTCCCTGTATTCCACTCTTGTACGCAGACAGTTTGGACTTACTTTAGCTGTAGGTTTAATCACTAATGTTAACTA
>NC_045735.1:10301830-10302266 GCF_008692095.1 Etheostoma spectabile | reverse complement strand
TAGCAGTAATTAGCCTGTGTCTATTTTATCTCCTAACATATACCTACGCTCTCTGTCTCTGCAAGATCAGGAATGATTGACATTTCTCTTGGCACAGCTACCAGAAGACGTACAACTTACCAAAACTGTCTTTCTCAAGCGCTGGCAGTTTATTTCTAAAGTGAAAATAATTTGATAACCATGCCAACAGATAGGCCTAGCACACACTAAGACACTGGACGATACAACAACACATACAATTATAAAATACACTATAAATATCTAATTTATAAATGGTCTATAAATATATTAAAATAAACAAATATGTTTACATACAAAAAGATATGTAACACAAAAATATATGTAACACATTAGTACATATCAGATAAAATACTAAACCCATTAACAACATATTGTGAAATAGATATGTCTTACTGTATAATATATCAAATATACA
>NC_045735.1:10295672-10301820 GCF_008692095.1 Etheostoma spectabile | reverse complement strand
AAATGACACTATAGCTCAGATTACCTGGTGAAACAGCTTTAAGTATGTAAACATACCTGGTTATCTTGGTTATAAATTGTTAGATTATTCCTTTAAAGTGAACACATAAAACAGATCAGAGGCTATTTTAGATTACTTCTCTGAAATATTTTACAATACAAACAACGTTGTCATAGATCAAATACGAAGAATACTATATTCAGATTGAAGCTGTTCACATGACTATGTGATAATCAATTACCAACGCAACGCATCGGTCAGCCGTCATGCCATTTGATCAAAAACGAAGATACGTTCAATCTTAAAAGTGGCACTTACGTCCCAATTGTGCTTTTAAATGATTATTGACTGGGGTATATTCACAAAAAGACCCTAGGCTGCATTTTGGCAAGAATTACACTTTAAGGATGCTGTGTCAACGGATAACTAAACAAAAAATGGTTGAATCAGTGTATGAAACAGAAGAGGTTCATGATAATTTTATAGCATCTACTTTGCTCTTAATCTCTGGAACCATCCCCAGAGCTGCCTGTTACTGAATTCCTTCATAATTGATATTTCCACAAAAAAGGCAGCAATGTTGTATTTATACAAGAAATACAAAAAAGAACTGTTGCATGTGCAAGCAGGCTTAAACAACAGTTGGACTTAAAAAGTTTATTTAAATCATTCCTGTACCAAAGGTTTGTCCCAGGCAAATAATAATGTGTGCAAAATATAGATTAGAAGGCTAATTCAAGATAGGCAATCAGCTAATATTCAAATTATCTCTGGATTTTGGGATTTTTCAAATAGCAGTCCAAGCTTTATAAAGCCGGTTGCACTTTAGATGAAGTAATATAGCATTAGCTGAATACAGGAGAACACATGGGTACTGTGCCTACTTTTCTTCCTCATAGGGAAACTCCTCCCTGACTCAGTAACCACAGCACCCGTAAATAACGTTTCTAAAGGCCAGGTGTCAGAGCTGGAAAAGATTTTAGAGTGAAGCGCCATAGCAAGCAGTACAGAACTATTGCAATGTTTCAGCTGAATGTAAAACCAACCTATTTGTGCCCCCTTAAACTTACACTTAACTAACACTCCATCTGTGCTTCACCTACAAAAAGAACTCATAAACTTATTTTTAAAAGTGGATACCAAGTTTGATCGACTGCCTTAATTTTACACTGTAATGGTGGACAGATAAAATAAACTTAATTAGAAGCACTTTGAAATTAGAATGCCAGAATTTGGGAGAAGGTATGTGTGGCTTAAGATGTGTGTGCCGTGATAATTTTTTTAATGTTGTTATCAAAGAGGTTATCAAACATCTCTTTTCAATGTAATACCATCCCATGCCACAGGCCTTTAACAATTAAGATACCTCTATGACACTTTTTTTGCTGATCTTGTCAGAAAGGTGTTATTTTTTTAGTGTTGGAAATTGTTTAACTAAATTGTAGAATACAAATGTGGCATTTTGTCCTTTCGATATAATTAAATCTAATAAAATGCCACACTATGACTCAAAAATGTTAAAACTGAAAGTAAAAAGAGTTGACAAATTGCTGCCAAGGATTTATTGATATATTAAAACAATTAAGTAGTCTGTAAGCAACCAGAGGAGATTCAGTGATAGCGTGCTTTGTATTATTTCCTGACATATCTACAGTGACCAAGACGGTTCAACACAAACGCAAAAACCTCAACACAAATACATAAGCGACAACAGAAGTGAGCGAAAGTTCTTGTATGTTTGAGAAGTAAGTGAAACATGGTTCCTGGCTAATGGCTTTGATTACTGTCACTATGTGGTTGTCACAAATAATTACTGTTTTATTGGTAGCTGCCATAGAGAATTCAAATGTAGGAGCTGGATTAAGACTTAAGTAAAAGTACAGCATGTGGGCATTTCCACAGCAAGTTTGTATTAGTGAAGGAAGATTAGTAGGTGTTCAATGTGATGATCAAATGTCATTGTCAGTTGCACAGCATGTGGTGACTTAATTCAAAGTGCCCAATACACCAAACTAATGTAACCCTAAGAAACAGTTCCAAGAAATAGATTTATGTATGAATTGATTGCATGGAAAAGAAAACTTATTAAAAAAAATTAAAAAGAAAGGTGAAGGTACTTTGTCACATACAGTACATGTTGCAAAATTCTGTCTCTGCATTTAATCCATCCCTCAAGGGAGCAGTGGGCAGCAATTTACAGCACCCGGGGACCAACTCCAGATCTGAGCCAGTGTCTTGATCATGACACTGACTGGAGAACCTAGTACATGTTTGTATAAAATGCCTTTAGCCTATTACACAACAAATGATCCAGTGTGGGTTCCCAGACACCACTAAGCATTAATATTTCATTTAAAAAAACTTTATGTAGCGGAACACAAAACAGCATTAAAAAAACTTCAACCTGACATACTTGTTGTCAAATTTCATCTATGAAGTCCATGGCAAGCAATTTTGCTCATTTACACTCTGACCTACACTTGTGCACTCTGCTACTGTAGGTCAAAGGAAATCCTGCTGGCATGGTGACCTTTGGTAAAAACTCGACACACTGGTGTTTCTAATTGTGCTAGAATGAGCCTTTTACACTTTCCTTGCGGGCTGCATTGCATTAGTTTGTTAGGCAGGACTTCATGTTGCGTACTGTACATGTAAATGTTAAGCGTTTTAGCTTGAAAAGTAACACTACAGTACAATAAGGCTTGTCTTACAGTGGAGTAGTCTGACCTTTCATCAAGCCAAATACATGGACAGTTTAAAAAAAAAAAAAAACTGGGACTGTGTTTCATTAGTTTTTCAACCTGCCCTGCTTCACTTCTCCCCAGCCCTTGGTATGATGTCATAGCACACGTCTCACAGAGGCCACTTAGAGAGCAGAGGGAAAGTGAGCGGTGCAGGAGCAGGGGAGTGAAATGGAACACATCTGACCTTGTTAACCTTAGGTACGTGGGGACACAAACCCACACTAAACCCTAAATTGTAGCTTGACGTGCACCTCTCAAAATTGTAACTGCACGTGGCTTGGTGGCGTTCCATTTTCCCCTACTCATTCTCTGGTTCCCCTTCTACAGGAACATGAAATCAAGGAGAGTGTTACCTTTCATAAGGGCACTTACGCAGGCTACGGCGAAAGCTTTGCATGGAACATCCACACATCCATAAATCACACTTTAGCTTTACTGTGTTTTATTACCCACCTTATTTTTTTTAATTAACTATCACATTCTACTCCCGTTTTTATATTTAGTCTGACTGCTTATGTCATGCAATTTCGTTATTGCATAATAGGCCTATTTCTTGTATGAAAAGCACAATACAAATTTATAAACAAGTATTACTGCTTTTCACACATCATAAATACCTGCAAAATAATTTAAATGAGGCTTGGTAATCAGCTGCATGAGTTTCAGATCATATTAATACTTACATCTTGCAATAACACAATTTCTTCCATGTATTTACAGAAAATGTTGGAAATAGAAATGGAATTAAATCACACATACAACTATCTAGTAAATGAAACAAAGTAAAAAGTAATTGACATTAGACATATTATACTGTATGTGACAGTAAAATATCAAGATAACTGAGGAAACTAAACAGCTGAAATGTATTTGTTAATCTTCTTTAGTTGTCAGCAACAGGAGCCCTCTGAGGGTTGATCTCACTTAGTTCACTTCAGTTTTTCAGACAATTTGAACAACACTTAAGATAGCGGCGGGGATTCCCGCAAGCAAGTGCTTAGGGGAAGTGAACGAGGGCGTGCTAAACCACTACTGAAACGCAGCTAGAGTCTGAACCATTTCTGCAGTTAAGCACCGCCCAAGACGATTATGATTAGTTTAAAGAAATGCAAACAACCCAGAGTGTTCATTTTGCCTATCCTGCAACATAAGGTCTGGCAATGCAAGACTAGTCTGGAAGCAACCACAGGATTTGGTCTTTGCCTACTCTGATCACACTGTTTGCAGCAGTAGTGTTAAGGTATAAGTTATTAAGATCTGCTTAAAACTCAAAACATTAATAAAATACATATTGCGTAGTTGGGTGTATTGGTGCATTTACAATTCATATTTTTAAATCCACCTCCAGAGAGACAAAACAAAACAAAAAATCAGGATTGGTAGTCAGTTGTGGCAAATAAAAATGATTAATATTAATAACATACATCATCTACTTATATTTAGCATCCCATTCTGTGGACCGAGGTCTTAATCCTCCAGCTACTCAGCTGCCCTTATATGGGTTCTCTAGGCAGGCGGTGATAGTATAGCATATGTATACGACACAATATAGGTTTAATGCTGTGTCTTGGCAGTAAATATCCATGGGAGTTAGTATAGTCTACAGCTTAATGGTCGGCATGGGTCACCAAGGTGAGCTTTTAGCACTGGACATGACGGACAGGACGAGCTTAATGGACTGGAGTTCCTTCTTAAGCAAAGTGTGCAGACGGAGGGGCAAGGCTGGGCGCTGGCTGATTTGCCATGACCCGAGGAATAACAGTGTCAAGGAGGCTGCTACAGTATGTCTTGCTCATGACTCAACTGAGAGCTAGAGTGGTTTCCACTCCTGAATCCCATATGCTGAAGCCTCAACACCCTCTCAGCTATGCTTAATGAGGCATCAAAAGATAATTAGCAGCCACAGCAGCCTCGACATACACGTACCATCTTCATCTTCTTTTCACTCATATTGCTCTCTCATTTCTTGTTATCTTTTGTATATCCTTTCATCTCTTCTCCCTTATCTTACCTGCTCTCCTTGCCAAACATATACAGCCTATTTTTGTCAAGAAGACAGTAAGTACTTTCTGAGCAGCCAACAGAGCAGTAAACATAGCCAATACAGCTGATAAAGAGACAGAAAGTCATCCCATGAAATGGGCACATGAATGTTGGACAGATCCTGCACTTGATTAACTGCAGAATACATAGATTTTTTTCCAAGTCCCATAAGGGACTCAGTCAAGGTGAACGCCAAGACATGATGAAACTTGAATGACATGATGAAAATGTGAAAGCTGTCTTCTATCTGATCACTAGCTATGTTCCCATCCACACGTTTTAATCCGAATTAAGTGATAATGAATGAAAAAAGCCTTATGGAAACAGTAAAAGGGAATATCATGGAATTTCATGAATATCAATAACCTTTGTTCTCAAAGACAGATGGAAGTGGACGGACGAGGAGACGAGAGACGTTTTTAATTCAATTTATCAGGAACTTGAAGGAAATGGTCAACAAAAGTTAAGACAAGCCGTGGGACGTCCTCAGTAGTAAATGGAAGGCGCTCAAACAGCGAGACATGTATCAAAAAAAGAGTTGTCTGGCAGCGGAGCCGGAGGGAAAAGAAAAGGCAAGTTGCATATGCATCATTAAAGAAATGTGTTGCTAGAGCTGTTTTCTTATTATAGTTTGATGTCGCTATCAGCTGGCACATAAGCACTACAACTTGTCCAATATTGATCACTTGTTGGTAAACGGCGCGATCCAGTTTGTCTAAAAAAACTTTGTTTGCATATTTTGCTTGAATGTTGTGCGATTCAGTGCGAAAATGAATGGAAACACTTTAAAATGGCTAAAATCAATTCAATATACCAATTTGATCGCAAAACAGCATGTGACATTCGTACGCACAGGTTTTTATTTGCTTCAAAGCCGCTGTATGAAAACACACTTTCTCCAGCTTTAACCACGTGAGTTTTTTACCGAACTTCAGATAATGCAAATGACAAGTGGTTGGAAACTTAGCTACTGTTGATGCACACGCTGTGTCATTTGGTGCAAAACAAGCCCGTTGTGCATTGGTATTGAAAGATCCACTTTGAGGCAGGAAGCATGATAGTCCTGCTCTACTCCTCTTGAGTTGTTAAAGTTCACCTCCCAACACTTGCCACTCATCCTGATGAGCTGTCTAAGTTGAAACGGCATGTATTAAAATGCTGTTTAACTCAGTTTTTATTTAGAGGTTTGTCTGAAACACATTTAGCTACATGGGTCTTTCATTTCTCACTGCTTTCTACTAAACCTGAATTTTATTTTTAAAGGAAGCTTTTAGAATATAGAAAACCTCTCCCAAAATGAACTATGTATTTTGTGTCTTCATTTGGAAGGTGTAGTAATTGTGAAAAAAAAAAAAAAAAAA
>NC_045735.1:10294054-10295662 GCF_008692095.1 Etheostoma spectabile | reverse complement strand
AAAAAAAAAAAAAGGCTCAAGGCAGCGGGAATTGGCAGGAATGTGGAGAAAAAACGTTCCTGTACATGGATGCTTTTTCATCCTGTGCTTAGATACTGTAACAAGAGACAGGGTCTAAACCAAAGAGCTGGTTATGGATGGATGGGCAGAGGTTGTCAAAGACAGGGAATGGACTTTGTGTGAAGGTAGTGAAAGGTGCCAGAAGTCAAAACTGGCTCCAAGTGGTGGTCCAAAGTAAGCCGGTGGACTGACCTTGTCCATTGCTTATTCTTGTTTCCACATAACAATCTGTTTCTGTTTTCCTAATGAGTTCTTTTGGGCCATGTGGGATTTCTTTCTGCCGTTTTTCCATTTGCTGACTTTTGAGTGCAGTACTGTTTATCCACGCCTTTTATTCATGAGTCTTTAATTAAATCCTCTACATAAACTCCCTCAGAGAAATGATTTGCTCATTAGCCAATATATAATACATTTCCGTCAGGCAGGATTTGGTTTTGAAGAAGAAGAAACAAAAAGATTGTCTCACTGTGTACCATAAATCAAATTAACATGACTATTTACTATTCTCCTACTCCTCTCGACTTCGTTTCCTAAATTGTTGATACATTTCTGTCCGTCTTTCCTAAAAAAATAAAAAATAAAGTACCACAGATGGAAAACCCAAACAGAAAAATACCCCTCACAAATCTCCACACATTATGAAATGAAACTTTTACTTGTATTGTTATAGGCACATTATTAAAAATTAAAGGATTTTTCATATAGCCCCGGTGTAAAATTCCCAGAATACTGCCCTGCTTTAGAGTACTGACTTAAGGTAACAATTCCCTAAGGATTTGGTAAATGTCACAAAAAGAAACCAACCATGGGATCAATACTTTCCCTTAGATATATTATATTGGATTTTCCTGCACTAGTCATCCATCCAGTGGTGGTTTTGGTTGAAAGTGTCTTGTGTGGTTTCTGCTGGCCAGGGGCGGATTTAGTCATTTTGAGGCCTAAGGCAAACACAGGCCCTCCACAACCCTTGTTCTCACCCTTTTCAATCCTTTTTTTTTCACTGTATAGGAGCAAAAACCTGCTTATCTTTTCTCCATTTTTCATTTGCATGTAAAAGTTACTGCTTGTAAAGCCCCTCTTGATTCTTGGAAAAAACTCTGTCCCTGACTTGTTGTGGTCCCCTCGCACTATTGAGCCTGTTTTGGCCAGAGTGCTGGATCATCTTCAATCAAAACACATTGATTAGGATGACTGCTACTCACGGGGTCTAGTTGCTGCGGTGGGTAGCTCTCAATCATTGTTTAGCATTGCTAGCACAGCACCGCGGCTTCTTGCTGCTCTTTATGTACGTTAATTTAGTGTTGTCAGTAGCCGTCGTGAAAAAGCTTGATACCTTTGGAAGTTTTGCTAAAAACTTTCTGCTTTCTTCCCGCTTCTTCCTTTTTTCAGAACTACTTCGGTAGCTTTGCTTAATTTTTGTCTTTAATTTTTATCTGTGGCCTCGCTTACAGCACGCGTTGAGCCGTTTGTTTACAAACACAGGCAGATGCGTAGGATAATGGAATAGTCCAATGTAGTGGGTACTGGGGGGAGTTTCTCATCATGAAT
>NC_045735.1:10292379-10294040 GCF_008692095.1 Etheostoma spectabile | reverse complement strand
GCACTTTAGCGTATCAATGTTTAGAGATATAATTAATTGGTGAAAAGTAAGACAACAACCGTAAGTTTATGGCCTATATATAGTAAATGGCCTATTCATTTTATTTCTATGACCTGCACCCTTTTTTCTGTTGGTCTGTCTTGCTTCATAGCAGTTGCCAAGGTTTACGGCAGTGTTCAGGTTTCATTTTTCATGATTTGGCCACAGTAGGTCAGGAAAGCCACATTTGAAAGAGAGGGATGATTCATCCATCCGTCTGTCTATCCATACATGCTGTATATGCATAATCTGAAAAGGTATGCTCCTTTTATTCACTCTCTGACATTTTTCCTTCCCTTCACCTCCTCAATCTTCTGTTTTCCCATGTACCAGTCGGGTGCAGTAGGCTACAGACGATCTCTGCTCCCCTTGACTCACCATTTCTGAAATGCAGTACCATGTGACATCTTATGACATCTCCTGTGCCTCCAGTTTGTGTCAGCATGGCAGAGGACACGAGTCAATGAACAAGGTCTGGCCACTGAATTGTAAAGTCTATGGGAACTCGCGGGGACAGCGCTGGAGGGTCATGATCAAGAGCACAGGGATAAGCCATCAACCAGATCAGCTGGCTATAGGCCTACATTATATTTTGACAGCTTAAGGTGATATGCATCACCTTTTGTAACCGAGACACACATTGGAGAAGTGTTTGACAAGAGCATTGGAAGAGTAACTTTGATTTGATTTTCAATAATAGATCCCTTATTTCAATGAATTAAATTATATATTAGGTCATACATGTTGAAAATGTTTGATACAAACAAATCCTGATTCAAACCTCAAAATATTATGCATAATTGTGAATAACACTGCAAGAAAATAACTGGTTTACAGGATAGCTCATGTTTTGAAAGCTTTATATTTTACATTTTAAGAGATTAAAAGAGATTGTTGTGATATTTTGACGCATTCATATGATTGATTTATTCACAGTCATTATCACATGATAACAACGATGAAATGCTGTGGAGACAAGAGGATACCTTTATGAAAAAGTATAGAGGAAAAAGAACTTTTGCAGAGGGAGACTGATCGGCTTAAAAGAGGGAGAGGGGAAACGTCCATGGAAAGGAAATGGCTGTCTGTGGATTAGGTAAAGCTGTGAAAATATAGCTTTCTCGTTGGTACTCCAGTCAGTTTCTCAAACTAGGGGCATGCCAACGCATTAATACACTGCAGAGGGTTTTCACCGACGTCACATTCTGGGCAGTAACCCGGATGCGCAGCCATATTGGAGATACTCGGTGTGTACAGTGGAGTATTGTGCACTTTGGATAGTTTAAGTTAATGTAGCCATGTCTAAACAACAGACAAGCATCCAAAATGCAAGGGCATATAGGGAAGAGCTTGGACCACAAGAAAAAGCACGATAATTTGAGAAATTACAGTTTATTGGTGGTGCAGATCCTTAGAGTCAACTCCCTCTTCTTAGAACCATGACGACCCGGTGATTCTTCCTTCAGTTCAGCATATCCCGATATAGCTAATCAACTACCTGTTTTCTCTCCAAGCCCATACACAGCTGCAGACCTTAAATCCCTCAAAGGTCAGGAGGCCTATAACCAGATGGTGTGTGGATGTGTGAGGGAGACGCAGTACCAAGTCATTAACGACCGTTG
>NC_045735.1:10292215-10292369 GCF_008692095.1 Etheostoma spectabile | reverse complement strand
GCCAAAGTAAGTAATGCAATAACGTCATCAACCTAACCTTAACTGTATGACAACATTGCAATTCTACCTGTAGCCAAGTGATTTAATCATTTTTTCCTTAATTTCAAAGAGCCTCAGTTTGCTACTGTATCTACACTACCTGAGTGAGTTTGAG
>NC_045735.1:10278125-10292205 GCF_008692095.1 Etheostoma spectabile | reverse complement strand
CACAAGCGCCTCCTTTCCTCTGATAACCTCATTCCTCTCCCTGGTTTTGAATAACTTTTGGAAGTTGATAATATTCCAAGTGTCTTTTCTCGGTCTGACCTATATGTATAACCTAAAACACAGCAACCATTTTCCTTGACCACATTCAAGATATACTTCAGTGCCTGTGCTTTGTTGTGATGGGGAGTGCCTCCAATATGGCGACTTCCGGTCTGATGACGCGTCATGAAAACCCTCTATGGGTAAGTACTTCATCCACTTTAAAATATATAACTCATTAGGCTTAGTGCATTTATTAGTGGGATTTCGCAGACTTGTTGCAGTTATGTTCTACCCTTGCATTTTTTCTTTGAATTTGTTTTAAGGTATGTGGGTTTGTTGCCATTTGTTAACTTTTTTATGTCAGATGTTTATTCTTGATACTTTATACTTTCAATCTGTAAATATGTATCTCATCAAGTTATTAGGAGCTTATCTTTGGAAAAACAAAACTATACTTGTTTTTGAAAAAAAGAGCTGAGTTGAAACCTTGAAAACTCTTGTCAAGGCAAAAATAATTTAGTCCTATATGACATTGGCTGTCTTTTACTCTAGCGGAGGTATCCTAATGATCTGAGAGCTGGACTCTCCTGACAGTGTCTGGATTTGTTGCTCGCTTTCTGCTGATGGAGCTAAGTGAAGACAATAAGCTACACTCCACTGTCAGCTACCATCCACCAGTATCTGGCTTGCTGCTACTGATGCATGCGTGATTACTGTATAAGATCAAGGGCCTTGCTGAATCCATTCATGCATGTCTGTGCTTTGTTGTGCAACAAGGTTGGCATGCAGCATTTTTTACATTAGTTAATTAGGTTAAGTGTATGGCTTAAGGTTAAGTATTTTCTTCCAATTCTCATCTAAAATCTGTTAAGGGCTTGTTTTGAAACTGACTTTATGCTTAAGATTCTGAATTCGTCAAAGTTCCACTCTCCTCAAATATTCAGGTAATTCAATACATTTTGATAACCAATATAGAAATACCTACCTACAATATTGCTATTCCAGTCACTGTGGTAGTCAAACAACTCCACAGCGGCAAAGCCCCAGGGATTGATGTGATCTGTCCAGAAATGCTGAAAGCTCTGGGTGTGGAGTGTGTGGTTGACATGCCTCTTCAACATTGCGTGGAAGTCTAGGACAGTGCCTAAGGCGTGGCAGACCGGGGTGGTGGTTCCCCTCTTCAAAAAGGGGGAGCAGACGGTGTGTGCCAATTACAGGGGTATCACACTTCTCAGCCTCCCTGGTAAAGTCTACTGCAAGGTGCTGGAAAGGAGGGTTCGGCCAATAGTTGAACAACGGATAAGATCTTCACTCTCGCAAGGATCCTGGAGGGAGCCAAGGAGTATGCCCAACCAGTCTACATGTGTTTTGCGGATCTGGAGAAGGTGTATGACGGGTCCTCCAAGAGATGCTGTGGGAGGTGCTGTGGTAGTATGGTGTGAGGGGGTCCCTTCTCAGAGCCATCCAATCTCTGTTTGACTAAAGCGAGAGCTGTATACGGGTTCTCGGCAGTAAGTTGAACCTGTTCCAGGTGAGGGTTGGCCTCCGCCAGGGCTGCGCTTTGTCACCAATCCTGTTTGTAATATTTATGGACAGGATATTGAGGCGTAGTCGGGGTGGGGAGGGGTTGCAGTTCGATGGGCTCAGGATCTTATCGCTGTTTTTTGCAGATGATGTGGTCCTGATGGCATTATCGGCCTGTGACCTTCAGCACTCACTGGATTGGCTCGCAGCCAACTGTAAAGCGGCTGGGATGAGGAAACCGATGGAGTGCCTTCCTCAGGTAGGGAATGAGTCCTTACCAAGTGAAGGAGTTTAAAAACCTTGGGGTCTTGTTCGCGAGTGAGGGGACCATGGAGCATTAGATTGGTTGGAGAATCGGAGCAGCGGGTGTGGTATTACATTCCATTTATCGCACCATTGTGATGAAAAGAGAGCTGAGTTCTCGATCTACCGGTGAGTGTTTGTTCCTACCCTCACCTATGGTCATAACCGAAATAATGAAATCCAGGGTACAAGCGGTCAAAATGGGTTTCTTCAGGAGAGTGGCTGGCGTCTCCCTTAGAGATAGGGTGAGAAGCTCAGTCTTCTAAGAGGAGCTCGGCGTAGAGCCGCTGCTCCTTTGCATTGAAAGGAGCCCGCTGAGGTGGTTTGGGCATCTGGTAAGGATGCCCCCTGGGCACCTCCCTAGGAAGGTGTTCCAGGCACATCCGGCTGGGAGGGGTCTTGGGGAAGACCCAGGACTAGGTAGAAAGATTACATCTCCAACCTGGCCTGGGAACGCCCCAGGATCCCCCAGTCGGAGCTGGTTGATGTGGGTCGGGAAATGTGGGGTCCGCTGCTGGAGCTGCTTCCACCACGATCCAATACCGGTTAAGCAGATGAAGATGGATGGATGGATGTAATATTGGTATTATTTGTGTAACTCCACATCTCTAGACAGTTTATTATGCTCTGGTGTGGTCCCTTTGCACTGTAATGATAACTGATGTCAATTTGACTCCATTACGCTTAAAGTTTGTAATGAACCTCGTTTCTGCTCCTTTGATCAGCAACTAAGAAACATTAAAGCCAACTCTGGCTATGTATGAAAACTCCGCAACACACACCCACATTCTCAATGTCAGTGGCAATGAGCGACTCATTACAGAATATGCTCCACGGAGAAGCCCTGCTTTAATTAATTGTGTGCCTGCCAGTGACACGGAGAGGAGAAGGAACATGGTCAATTTAGTGTCCATGGAGACATCTTCAATCCAGTTGGAGGTGGCTAGTTTATGTCTCTAACAAAGGTCGGCATAGTTACAGTACTGTTTCTAGTGTCAGAAAAGAGAAAGATTTTTTACTGTGAGTTGTATAGTTACTGTCAAAGTGATAATGTAATGTTAAATGTTCAGAAATCCGAGTGGTTTGACAACCAATTCATTCTAGTAACATGACTCAGATTATATTGAGCCTCTAACTGGGAAGCTTTGGTATGGACCGTGAGCATTGGATCCTCAGCTGAACCACCCCTAAGGCCTTGTGCTTGACTAACAAGTCTCTGTAGCCCTTATTAGGCTCGTATGAGCCCGACACATGGTGCCATCCACTGCCCTCTACCACCATCAGTGACTGCTGTTTAGGATGACAAACTTTTTAAGACACTTACATTTCCAACACCTACAAACAATTAAATCATGACTACTCTGAGAATTCTCTTTCCAAACGGATGTATACAATGTGTGTGGTGGCAGGAAATATGCGAGATGAACCATATGGTCAAAGAGACTTTCTCTTCTGTTCATCATTGTGTTGTGGACTGATCACTGTCCCGGGATTTGTGGCTTGCCACCAGACATGCTGTACATAACCATGACAACCAAGTGGGATTCTTCTGGAGGGGTAGTGGATCAGTAAATAAACAGAATATAAACTGCTTTTTGATGGTGGAGGATGTGAACAGCGATGGTAGGTTAACCCTATATACTCATACATTCGAAGAAATATACACAAATACTGTAAATTAAGGATTAATCTGGGAGGAAATAAACAACGGACAAGGAAACAAAAGTCTACAGGTAAAACTATGCTCAAAATGTTCTAATATACACAGAACAAGCATATTTATCTTCAGTTCATTACACTGTATATCCTTGAGGCAGCAATACCCAGTTTGGCTCATTAATCAAAGTGAATACATCCTTGGAAGTAAACTTGAGGTCGGTGTAAAGAAGCGAGGCAAGACAAATTAGGCATGAAATCTAAAAAATATACAGCAAAACATTATGGCATATGTGGAAGAGTGAAGATAATAGTAAAACCTTTCCTATCAGGTATTTAGTACCTGCTGACTATACGTGGTTTTGTTACCATAATTCCTTAAATAAAAACGGGGGCCTTTATTTATCTAAACTAACTCTGTTTGATAAGTATAATAGTTTTAAAATAAACAGTTTTAGATTAAAAGCCATAGCGTTCCAGTGGACAGAGTCATTTCAAAAACATTTGCAAAAATAAAACCATATACAACAGCCAGAAGGACAACAAAGCAATCTGTGTCAGATTGAACCCTGTAAATGTGCCGGGTATTTATTTCAAATACAGGTACTAAGGTATTGCTGGTAGATTATAATACAACCATATGGTAGTTTTATAAAAACACGTTGCTGGTATGCAGCACAACCGTACCGGATTAAAATTAAAGACGTTAATTTAGCTATAACCAGCATGAACATGAAAAAATAAAAAATCTACGTTTTCCTCAGAGCTACACATATGCTCAGTTACACATGTGTGCAGTAGGCATATGCCACATCATGGCATTCAGTATCTCAACACAAAAACAAATCTGAGGTATCTAATAAGATTCAGCTGCAAGCTAAATCTGAACAGAACAAAATGATATTGCTTAAATATTAAAATCATCGCTGCTTGATAAATTAAACTGAAATAAAATTACCTGTAGCAGTATTGGGTGGTCATTCCTCCTCAAAAATCCCCATCCTCAAGAACTAGCCCCAAGTTCATTGTTAAACAGCTCCTCTTCATCGTCCTCCTCCTGAGGTGTTTTGCATCAGTTCTCCTGGCCCTGCTGTCGGACCTGATCGAGGATGAGGTCGTCTTTGCTCCAGTCAGTTTTCACAGACAGTTCACAAACTTTGAAAGACTTTTTGATCATATCCATGTCCAGTTTGACCCAGGCAGCGACCACCCAGTCTACAAGCAGGCATTGGGCAGGGGCTTTTAAGTTACCTCTGACTGTGTACTCTTATCTGCATCCCCAGCCCTCTGATTGTAGGCAGCGTGCAGGCTCGCCTCAAAGGGCTGGTTCCACATCACATCAGGGCTTGAATATATTTAGTGCACCCTCCCGGGATCACCGCTGTTGGGATATTGTAGCCACATTTAAGTTCATCTTTGGTGGCGGCACTGATTGGGTAGCGGTATGAGTCCCATTCTGGCCAGTCTGATGTCAGAGTGTCTTTCAACCAGCCATTCACAAAAGTGGCAATTACTGTTCTGGAGATCTGCTGCTGCATTGCCCTAACGAATAGCCCCTTTGAAAACGATAAAGGCTTTAGTTTAGCACCGTCGGCCATGCCAGCGAGGACAACGGTAAGATGGCTTTGCTTGTGTCCTGTTGTTTTTAGAGACACACTCTTTGCTCGTCACGTTTTAACAGTAGTGGGAGACACCATATCAAACGGCAGTCTTGTCCCTTGCAATGATGTCCTCTAAAATATTTTTTGAGCTGACAGCCTTGCAAACATGGTCAATGTAGAAAGTTTCTCAGTTAGTAGATCTGGGTCTTTCTGGGCCATGGTGGTGCGACGTTGAAGTGAGAAACCATTGCGCTGTAGAAATCTTTGTAGCAAATGACTGTTAGCCACTAATCACCATGACTCACGGAATTAGATCTCCAACACTTTATTTTGTATCATTTTTCTTGATACTCTGTTGTCCCGCATGGAGTAGATCCACTTTGGGAGTTTTGTTCCTAGCTCCAGACTAACTTTTTTCCTCCCACCTCCAGCTAGCCATGCTCTGCTCTTGTCGGCTAATCTTGTCAGCTCAGCCTTCTGTTTCTTCCAGTGTCAGAGTCTCCTGGGGTCAATGTCAAAATGTCTTTCACCTGAGTTTTCCCTCAGTTTTATTTATTTATTTATTTTTTTAAATTGTTGTTATTGAAACAAGATATAATCTAATATCGGTACTTGGAAAGTGCTGTGTTTCTACTTTATGGTACGGCTCCGCACAACTTGCGTTTTTTTGGTTTTCCATTGACAAAATGTATGAACAATAACTGTCGAGGTTTCAAGCGAGCTGAGCCTATACTAGAAGGTGGAGATAAAACACTGCAGACCACTAAGAATAGTAGCTCGACACAGAGCATCCTGCACAAATCAACAAACAGCCAAGCCAATGTCAAAGCGTTGCAATCTTATTCATTCAACCCATATTGTAAAAACAAAAACAAAAGGCAGCCCCCGAAGCTACACGGTAGAATTGGAAAAGTGCAGACATCAGATGAAAGGATCCAGCCAGTGTTACGAAGTGGATGATGTCACGGCAGTTTTACATTTAAAAAACAGGTTTGTTCAGGTGATGAGTCCGGAAATAAATAAATAAGTACCATCTGTTTCACAAGCACTTGCTACACTGTTAAAGATGGTTCCTCTCAAAAACTGTTTAATTTAGAAAGAGTTGTATTTTGTACGTGTGTTGCAAGAAACATCTGGCCATTGGCTAATACAATATTGTGTTTCTACTCAGTTTGGTTTAGTTCAAAGTGCCATGGATTCACTTCATTCTGGATTAGTACCTCTATCGCTAACAAATTTAACTGCTTTTATAAGATGGAAAAAATGTTAATGATCATGATAGATGTTAGCCGTACCCACTTATTGGCAGTTTTCTTCTATTGCTAACAAGCATCAGTCAATACTAAACCCACTTTTTAAAAACTCATCACACTGACCTAAAAAATTACATGCATTACATGAATTTCTTGAAAGTTTGAATGATTTCACATCAGTTTGTCATTACTGTAGAAAATTACATTTTATAATGTGCCATTTAAACTTAGTGAACTTCACCTAATCATAAATTATTAATTCAACTTTAATTAGTGCCTTGATTTTCACCATTTCTTTTTTTAATTTTCAAAAAACTATCACTTGTATCAATGTACCACATTATTGCAGAATTCTGAGAAAAGTGCTACGGATCACATTCTGTTAAAATCTATAAAAATACTATGCCTTCTCACTGACTGGCAGACTGCCATCCATGTCTTTCCTCGACCATGTATATCAACCAGGTGAGCTGAATCTCCCTAACAACCCAGCTCCACCCACTAGCTGCTCAGGGAGAGTTGTCGCTGTGCATACATCAATGAAAGTAGATGCAAGTAATAGCCACCTTTGCAAATGCATGTCACAATGTGACTTTAGGCTTTTTATTTTGATCCCAACATTACATGTTTTGGTTAATTGTACAGTTTGAGTTTAAGCAGTATGTGTATTTAAATATAATATGTGCATGTTTTAACAATAACATTATTTGCATGGTTTTGTGGATTTGCTGCGTTTTGTTCAGTAGACTTGATTCCCAGTCCAATGAACAAAACGCACCTAATATACACACACAAACACATACACACACTTTTGCTTGTAAAACAGGACCTCACACTGCCTTGTGACATACGGAGACAGATTAAAGTTAGTCAAGCTTTGTAGAACATCACATACAATGTCTCAAGGGTTCCACAGAACCATAACAGCAACAGTTCCAGACCTGGATCCACATCTTAAAGAAGACAATTCTCAGATATAAATTTAATATTTGTATTGTATAGTAAAGGGTAAGACATCTGAGGGGGATATTCTAAAATATATTCCTCCTTCTCAGACAACCAGGTGCGCAAGCAGATGCAGTCTGCAATGTCTATTTTCCTGCCAAATATAAAATACCATCACAAAATTAGCAAGGAATAGCAACCAAAGGCAGATGCAGCAGGTTGACAGCATTAAGTCAGTAACTTTTTAAAGATTACTTTCTAACAGGTGAATGTAGTATACGTAGACAGGCAGGTCCAGATGAAGGGGCAGAGTAACTGTTGGAAAGGCCGTGCCTGTGCGCATGCGTCGGTGTGAACATTTCCAGCCGTCACCTCGGGGTGGATGCGCAGCGGAGCGGGAAGGAGACAGCGGCTGTGTGTGTGATTTTAAAGTATTGTCACGTAGCTTGGTTAGATACATGTTTAGTCTGTGTAAAAGGTGCAGCAAATTTGATAGTGAGAAATTACTATTAATGTTATTTCTTGTTTGGTCTTGTTTATTTCAGACCACACACACCCACACACGCGTGAAGACAGAGATATTCCTAATTGGCTACACATAGCTAGCTATGTGCACATATAGCCATTACCTGCCAAACAATGTACCCTATTGTGCTATGCTGTGCAAATCCTTCAACACCTCAAGGAAAGTTCTGGTCTGGATTGAACTGCACTGACTCCTTTTGTGTTCTGACCGACAACCCAGTCAGACACCCATCTTATATCCACCATTCCTAATACAAAGGGCAAATAAGGGGCCCGGGGAATATGGATGGATGGACAGCCAGGTACCTTTTTATAAACAGTCACAAAATAAAAACGCTGCAAATATGAACTAAATCCCCTGATTAATGCAACATAATCACGTCTCCCGGCCTTTTTCCCCCACAGAAAGCTGCTACCAGCCAGGCTAAAGCTAACATAGTTGGCCTAAAGAAACAAGGGGTCCGTCCGTCCCAACTAACGTTACAGTTCTGAGCCACAACACTGGAAATATAACACTAATCTACTACGGAAGTCTGTGTCTGATCTAACGTCATTTCCACTGATTTAATTGTTCTTGGATACATAGTTTGTTGCTAGTGTGTGTGACATGCAAGTCTGATCAATATATCAAACTAACAAGTTGGCCCCGCTAGTCGACCACAACCTGAAATTTAGAGGTTGCAACATGCAGTCATTGACCTACACTTTAGCCTGGATTGATAGTATTATATGAATACAATGTTGTCATGCTAGTCAACCAGCGTATTTTAACCTAATTTCCCTCCTTAAAACCACTTCAGAAGAGTAACGTTAGTCACAGCTTACTTGCTTTGGTGTTTGTAAAGCATTAAAGTTCAACAAAGAAAGGTTCACATCAGAAAAGATTCTTTTTCATTTTTTTCTTCTATGTAGGTGCACTCCCCTACAAAATCACAGCAGTAGTCGAGAATGATTTATTATTTCCAAATAGAGCTATTCATGTAATCTTTTAAAATTACATTTTCTTTTTTCATATCGTAATAGATATCGCAGGGGAAAAAAATGTCGCAATGTCAGATTTTTCCAATATCATGCAGGCCAACTATTTATACAGTAAAATACAATACAACACAAATTAACTTTTAGAGAAAGGATAAAAATACATTGGAAATGCATTGTGCAGCGCTTTACACTATAATAAACAGATACAGAGAGGACATAAGACAAATAGGGAGGGCCATAGAGACAAACTGTGACAGAAGTCATCATGGTTAGAAGCAACTTACACTTGCAATAGGAGTCATATACTTTATACTACTTTATACACCCAACCATCAGTAATATACCACACTACTCCTGTGTTTGCTACAGAGGGACAACAGCCACACACTCAATCATAAAAGATTGCTTCTTAGAAAAACGTGAACATAGATAATCCTAAATTTTTGAGCAATGCTGTCAACCAATGCTGTCATGGATGGCAATCTTGGAACCCATCGGCTATCGGTCTGACAACTTTTTCTTCCATGTGCCGGGTCTAATCAGCAACTTGAGACATCAGAATGGTGTTGGAGTTGAGAGACGACATCTCTATGAACAGATATCTTCATATAGCCCATATGAATGCAGATAAATAAAATAAAAACCTAAATCGTCATCAGACAATAACCCATGGGTTCCTAGATTACATTTCAGTCAATGCTCTTTTGCTCTCCATACGGACTGTTTACCTGCATGCAACCAAAGCCCGCTCAAACGTGATTGGTCAATACTACTCGGACTACAAATGGACTACAAATGGAAACCAGAACGCCTTGAATACCAAAATATTGTGCCGTTGCCTTCAACTTCTGTATTCAAATGCATATTTCTGTTTACAGAGATTATTATATTGGTGATAATATTCTGTAGGTTTATCACTACATGTGACCCCTTTCATCTAATCCATTGATATAAAAAAAACTTGATCATAGCCGCTTTGAACAGGGCACCACTGATTCATAGAAAACATCGCATAGCCCACAATCTCTGGTGACGTCAAACTTTGATTTAGCGTCATTATGCTGATCACTTATAATTACAGATGTCAGGCTATTCAGCTTGGACAGAGAACACAAGCTGTAATATCTGAACAGTATAAAGAAAAAAGTTATTTTGCCCTATACGATCTGACACAATAGTTAGATGCTTCTCTTGACTAAGATATCTCCAGTTAAATTGGCATCCCTGTTGTGTTGAGTAGGAACAGGCAGACTGGCAGAACAGGAAGTAATGGGAGCTGAAACAGGCAGTGTTGATTTGATAAATACTTTTTGCAGTGCTGGTGATGCTCTGCTAAGCAATGCTGACCCCCCGGTAGGATGGCATATGTTAATAAAAAGCACAGTAGGACGTCCTCTGCATCCTAATCTGCTGGTGTCAAAATTAATTTTGTGTGTGTGTTTGTGTGAGAGTGTGAGTGAGTGATTCCCCATCTCTGTGCTGCTGCAGGCAGCATCTACTTGACAATTGTGTCAGCGCGAGTTGTGTGCGTGTTGTGTGCATGGACATTCATACGTGCCCATTCCTGTTCATGCACATGTCAAATGTGTGCTTGCATGGGGTAGTGGCAGGCACAGCACCTAATCTACATATCAATTTTCCTCATTTGAATAAACCACTTATTGGGTGATGGTGGTGATAATTACCTGTTGTGCAGTGAGTAGGGCACAGGCTCCCACTGGGCCTCTCTTTGTCGTGCCTGGGTCACTGAGTCTGTACACAGTAGAGTGGAGTGTCTTACACTGGGGACTGGTGAGACACGACAGTACAGCACAAGTCACAGCTTTTCTTTACTGGCACCTGACTTTGCCTGGTAGCGCGCCAGTGCTATCAAGTAGGACATGGCACGGTGATAATGTGTCTTTACATCTGGATAATTTTTAGAAGCAACTTGACAATTTGTGCACCATACTAAGATGTCTTCTAGAGCACAGTTGGTTGTGTCCAAAAAAAAGGTTACAGAGTTAATAAAGAAAAGGTCAAGATATAGCGTCACCCAAAGACAGCTTTAAAAGTTTGTGGTGAGAGAACAATGGAAAATCCTGTTTATTTTTGACAAAACACACTGAAGTGAAGACTATTTAATGACACCATGCATATTATAGCTGACAGTCTGTGATGTCAAGTGTCAGTAAGATCACCCACATACATTGATGCGAGATTCTTTCAAGAGACTTTGCAATCAAAATGTTCTAAAGTGGCAATTTTTCAGCAATAATGTGAGTTCATTTGTGAAACATGGGTGTGTTTTGTAATGAAATCAGTTGCTGGTTTCCATGAATCACATAAAAGAGCTCAAACTGTGTCTATGTGAGCACAGGTGAGTCATGCTGTCCAACCGGTACATTTGACCGCCCGCAGCACCTCTGCCATCATTTTGCATGGCTGCATCCTGAAGATGTCACTGAACATTAAAAATGATCCCGCTCATGCTCTACAGCTGTATGTTCACTGCCACTGCTGAACCTCAGTAATGCAGTCACGTGAATGGCTCACAAATGGGAATGAACAGGTGTCAGTTAAATTATGTGTCCTCTCATTGGGGGCTGGCAGAGTCAGCAAGGAGACAGTGGCTTAATTAACCTTCGAGCTCTGCTGTTGAAACAGCGACACGCTGGGCACATGAAAAATATAGGTGGACAATATCTGCCAGTCTACATAACTCCCTGGCTTTTAATTACAAGCACCAAGGGATTGTACTTACTTTTCTTAACCCTCACATGTATTTTTCTCACATTTGCCTCCCTTCCCAGCCTGTCTGCTTAGGATAACATTGATTTCACATGTTTCTGTCAATTCGCCGTCATCTTGCCATGGCTGAGAGAGGCAGATATCTCCTCTTATGTCATTTTACGTGAAATGAGGTCAGTCCACCCTCAGAAAGTATTTTCTGTTATCTTCATAAAGATGTCTGGCAGCCTAAAATGAGCCTTCTAGTACAGTGAGGTAAGCGAATGGTTTGCTGTTCTCTTCGTACTGGAATGATAGACCAAAGTGGAAATGCATATTTCAATATGTTGATATAGGCAATATTATAAAAGCCCCTGTAGATTTTCCTCACTTTTGACTTTCATACTGCATGGTTTACTTTTTATACTACATATTTGATTGACATTTTAATCCAATTAGACTGATAATTATCTCGCAAACTACAGATACACTCACAAGCTTCAGGCTTCTTCTGACCATAGAACAGGCTGCGGGAATCAAAGCTTTACCTCTGATCTACCCTCATTTTTTCATGTTGTTGCTTGTGTGATGCTGTTATTTATACTGAAGCAAACCTCTAATGTTTTATAAGTTACCCAGGGATAACATAAAATACACAATAAAATCTGACAGAAGCTTTTTAAAGAACCTGTGAAAATGTAGGTATACATCCCATTTTGTGCATCTTAAATCTGAATTAACCAGATTGCCTTTGACTTTAATTTTAGCCCCAAGCACTATATCAGAAAATGATTTAGCTACTACGTTTGTCATGAAAAATGTAAGTTATCTTGCTGATGCATGATGTTTATTTTTTTCTAATGTGTAAATCACTATCAGTGTAGATTCAGTGATTATCTACAGTCAAATCTTAGAAGGATTTTATTTCCAGTGCATTCTGTGAGTTACCTTCCCTTTCACAGCGCTAATGCAACTGTAATGTAGCTAAGAATGACCAACGTTGTGAAGTTTATAAGAAATGAGTATGGAAGATGTCATGGGCCTTTTTACTTTTAGAGAGGAATTTATTTTGTTTTCCGCACATGACCATTTGAATCACAATACAGTACAAACACCCAGTAGAATCCATTGAAGATTAAATCAGTAGCAGTTCACTTTGAACTGGTGCACATTTTTTAGTTTTTAGTGTTTTTAGTTTTCTTTTCTTCTTTTTTATTTGTTCTCTATCTGGCTGTCTAGACACAAGAGAAAGCTTTTCATCAGTGAAAGCAGCTCCAACTAATTGAACAAGCTTCCACACTGCAAGCAAACAGTGTTATGACCAATATAGCATCCCACAAGAACCTTGTTCAGTTACCATAGATGCAAAAGGGAAATGTCTTTATTTTATTTTACAGGACATAATGAATTATACTGGGTTTTTTTTAAAGCTCATCCCCATTTCAAGAGGAGACATTTGGACGAGTTGGATCAGGATTTATTTCTGAATCAACTGTGATGGTGAATACTCTGGCCAATTATAGGGAAGTGTTTTGAATTAAAGTCACCATCTGGTTTTTAATCACATACGCTTCTATGTGGAGTGTGAGTCAAAAGTTATGCTGTACAAGGAAAATCTTTTGTCTGACATTTAGCATTGTTTTCTTACTCTCCCTATTGTCAGTCTTCATTCATAAATCTCCATGGACATGGATTTATACAATAAATCTAAGCTTAAATTTAGAATTTTGTTGGTAAGACTTCCCTTTTGTTAACATTTTGATCACATAGTCTGCCTTTAGGAAACAAAATGTCATTGCATCCTTCTGTCTTTCAATCTGAATAATGGGCGGTCCTTCCATCTCTGACTTCTCTACCATGCACTTCATTGTCCCAGAAAATTCAATTCATTCAGCTGCAGACTGCAACTCCAATTCTAATGAGCTTTCATTTCATAAAAGGTAAAAAAAAATGTTTTATCTCATTACATGGCTATCCCAAGAAAGATGGCAGTAAAAGACAACCAAGAACATAACACAAACAAACTTGCAAACATAGCCAGCAGTGTTTGGCAAGTTACTTTTAAAAAGTATTTTGTTACAGTTACTAGTTACTTCTTCCAAAAAGTCACTAAATTAGATACTCAGTTACAAATTCTAAAAGTAACTAGTTACTTCAGACAGTAACTAATGCATTACTTTTAAGTGACTTGAAATACATGTGCATGTTCAATTATTTATGGTAAATCTCAATATTATAATGTATATATTATTAGTATGTATTATAATATATATATAATATTATAATGACATGGCCACTTGATACAATACAAGAACTGAACTGTGACAGCGATTAGCTTCGGAGCAAGTAGCCACTCTAGAGTCATAGTGCCTATGTTTTCTGACCACGGTGGGAAATCTTTGGCAGGAAAAGTTACCCCCCCCGATTTCATTTGAGTTGTTTGTTGTGAGTCCGACTATGCGTGCTTTCGACCACCCGCCCAACTCTACCTCTGATTGGTTTACCATGAAATTGTACTCAACCTCAGCCAATCGTCAACAT
>NC_045735.1:10260515-10278115 GCF_008692095.1 Etheostoma spectabile | reverse complement strand
GTCTCGTGCACGGCCCACTAACCAAGGAATAAAAAAAGTCTTTGCCTCTTGGCTCAGATCAAGTTGGTCTGATGCAAAAAACAGCTTCAATTAAAGTAACGTGCCACATTTTTTGGCAGTAACGGTAACAGCGTTATCAAGATGGGAAGAGTAGTCAATTAGACTACCCGTTACTCAACAAAGTAATGTCGTTATTTATAACATCGTTATTCCTATCACTGATAGCCAGAGAGCCAGCTAAATGTACTGACCGTGTATGTGAGACCGTGGGTGCAAGAGGATGAAAAGAGCAAATAGAGTGCCTTTAATACTGCACAGTAGGTGTTAATACAAAGAAAAAAGGTCAACGCAAATTACTGTTCACCAAGTCAAGGGAAAATGGGACAGCTTTAGAGATATGCCTTACATTTAACACAGACACCCCTAAAAACCAAGGTTGTATTATTTGTCCGGAATGTACAATCCCCTTTTCTCTGTAAGAACAGTTACTTTTCATATACTTGGGCAGAATAAAAATACTAGTTGAAAAACAAACCAATTGAATCTCCCTTAGTCTCTTTCTGTCCGTCTCTACTGACTTCTTTCTCCAATAAATTTCTTTTTACTGTGAAGTACTGTGCTGCAGACTTTTTGGTCTGATTTTGTTTCTGCCTCCTTTTCTAGCTTTCCAACAGCTTCTAATTCTTTTCAATACTCCTCTGGCAGTATTGAGTTTTAGGCCTTTGGGCTTGACGGGTACCACTCTCAGATGGCTTGTCTTTGCCTCGCACCCACTGCACTCTTGTTTGAATTAGTGGATGCTCTTCAGGTCTCATACTGTCCCCTCTTACCGTAGATATTGAATTTTCTCCCTCAAATTCCATATCTTACATCTGAAATATAACAGTGAATTGCCTCGGGGCAGCATTTGAGTGTACATGTTTTTGTTTGCGTAATGGAATGCTTGCCATGATATTGCTCACTATGTCAATGTGCAAATAAAGTCAGGATCTTGGCCCACGCAGAAATCTAATCAATAATGCTGTACTTGATCATGATCCAATTTGCCTGCTGCACTTACCTAACAGTAAATACAACAGATTTTGAGTTTACTGGCTCTTGCTTTACTTGTTGTTTGTGTGTGGGTAAAATAAAGAATGCTGCCTTTGCTTCAGGTGACATAACTCTTCAATTCTTTCTTGCAGGCCTATAGAACTGCTTGTCAGCGAGGCCACAAAACAAAATCATTTCTGAAAGGTCAGACGTAGCGAGGCAAAGGCAATCCATTACTTAATACTCCATCCAAGCACCTCAGAAAACTTTCTGACTTCAAAGTTTTATGAAAGAATGCTTCAATATTTTCTTACTAACCTCTGTGACCCAAGTGGGAAATGTGTATCATTATGGCACCATGTATTTGGCATCATCAGGCTTTTTTCTTAATGGATGTTTGCACGTTGTAATTTGTGACGTAAAAAAATGTTTTTCTTCTCCTTTTCTTGTTTCTCTCATATTGCGTATGGAAGGATATGTGTCTTAATGCTGTAATCTTAAGACCTGTTCTGTACTGTTTACCTTAATTCTCCTGAGGACCTATCAATGACATTTAAATCAATACTCCTTTGAATATGTTTTCACACTATTTCTTTTCCCATCTCTTTTTAGACAACATATTGTGTGCTTTTTTTCCCTCTCGCTTCCACTCAGCTTTAAAAAGGGGTTACCACTTCATTTCCCCCCCAACTGTTTCTCCCATATTGTGTATGGGACGATATTTTGATCTGTTGTGTTCCCACACAGTGTATTAATGCTGTCATTGCTACAAGTTGCTTTCTCAGCCTTGTTATTTGTATTTGCTGGTCCTAGTATTGATGCTGTCTGAGCTGCAAATGATTCCATAACATTGATTTTGGTCATAACTTGTTTTGCTTTATCCTAACAGTTCACCTACAAATAGGATATTTGTTATCTACTAAGTTTCATGCCTGCTGTGGCACACAACAATGATATGCAATGAGTTTGTGCAACTCTACAGGTTGCTTCAGCAGCTCATGCAGCATAATTGCAACAATCATCCCTTAACATTAATCATATCCTCTTTTACCAGACAAACACTATGACACTTTAAACACAGTGATGTATTTGTCACAATACAAACAGGATAATTGAATTGCAATGATGTTCTATAAGAATTTAAGTTATACTTTTCATTGCCAGTATATCGGTGATGTGCTGGCATATCGGCATCCCTAAGCTAACAACGTTAGAATAGAACAGAGAAAATGGGATAGACACACAGGCCTATAGATATTTGTTAAATAGTTCACATGTAAAACTTTAGTCTGAAATTTTAATTATTTTCATTTTCATTATGTAAGGAAATTAAACTATAATACTGCAGGTATTGTGCTTATATTTCAATTAAATCACGCCGCTGGGGGATGGTTCCCATAACAGTCATTGACAGATCTTTGAGAGCCTGTGTTGCTAGGAGATGCTCTGTCAACTTCTTTGGTGTACTAGTGACTGGAGCATGTCAGACTGTTGTCATTCACTGTTCATGCTTAACTGTATATACGTTTACTACCAACTTCTATACTTCCTAAAACGTCTGTGATAGATTTGATTGCAAAAAACCCTAGCGGCAGAAAATGACATATTGTATGTTAAATTTTTACATAACCCACGTGATCAGGAGCCCAAGAGGAAATCAGGTGACCTAGTATAAAAAGCATCAAAGTCTGCATAGGAAGGAGGTCAAGGTGGACAGATAGCTCACTCAGGAGAGTGCTGTTGTGTCCTGTGTGAAATAAAAGTCAATGTTGACCTATTTTAACTTACTTTTGTTACGCAACTCACATACTTAACTTACTAACACCACATACCTAAATTACGTAACAAACAACTCGTTTCACTATCAGAATTTGATCCATTCAGTCTGATAACATTTGGAAAGTCTAGATCTGCAAGATTTAGTCATTTTATCACCCTTCAAGTAAGCAGGGCGCTAAACCGAAAGTAGATGGCTACACCGGCGGAAGTTTCTAGTGCGCCTGCTCTATGGGCCACATGGTGATGAAAGCAGTGCCGATCATCCCGGTAATTTTTGGCTCCATGATGTCTTCATGCGCCACTGAGCAACTCTCATAGAAATGAACAGGGCTCATATACACAGTACATATACAGTGTATAAAGGAGCATATAAGAAAAAGCTAAAAGGACCTGTTCTGTATTGTTTAACTCATGTCTCCTGATGACATGTGAAATATTAATATGTGCTCACACAATCCATCTTTTCCTATTTCTTTTTAGTTAAGATATTCTCTCCTTTTTCTCTCTGTCTTCCACTTAGCTTTCAAACTGGTTTGCCACTTCATTTCCCCCCAACTGTCCTCCACATGGGATTTTGAGATAATTAGGATTTTTAACATTAAGGGTAAATTAACATTAAGTGTTGTTAAGAGCCCTTTATAAAACATAGCACAAATATGTAACAAGTGGGACACATAGACACACTATCCTGAACTAGACATTTCTTTGACTTGACAAATAACATTGATCTGTGGGATAAATGACACAACTCACAGCATCAAAGGTTAATTACATGAGCGATAATTAAATAATTAGCTTCTCGGTCGAAAATTGCTCCGTGTGGATGGAGTAGTTAAGGCACCTGAAAGGTATTTGAATGACTCCCACATCAGTTCTCTACCATCCATAGACATCAAATTATTATCACAGATGGAGGTGTTCTTCAATCACCTAATTATGCACCCTGATTAAACTTGCCATTTTACTCCTGAATGTCAAAGATTTTCTTCATATGTGCAAATGAGTTCAAAATGTTTTCATTATGCAAATATGCTTACTCACATTTCTCTAGGAGTCTCTAAGAAAAACATTCTCAACACATGACTCATTCTAATAACACATGCATACTGATTGTGATGAATTTTGTTTGACTGTAGAAAACGGATTGACAGTATTAGATTTAGTTAAAGAGATAGCGTTTATGTTGTTGCTGCTCAAACCAATGTACAGAAAACGAACCACACACTACCAGTCTGCTGACAGAAAAATGTTGTCATAGGTCCTGAACACAAGGGGGCAGTATGGAATCATAGAGTGACATGCTCACGTAAATAAGCAGAGTTCAGGTTTTCTGAAAGTCTTTGATATCTGATCATAAATGTTTGATCTCTGCCATATTCAATCATGCCATGTTCACATACCTGATATATTTATGAGCTGTTTAGACTGCATTTTTAAACAAACACTAATGTCATCCTCAAAAAACAAAGAAAGAACAAAGGGAAGTAAAAAAATAAAGAAATAAAATGAAATAAAAAAATCCAAACAGTATTAACACTCACTGGCATCTTGCACTACAAATTCTTGTTTTTTGCTTTGTGTGCCTAATTAGTAACTTTGAGATCACATAATGTCATGAAACAGGGTAGCTTTGTAATGTAAATGATTTACATCTGACTGACCAAGAGACACTTAGAGGGAATGTTCAGCTCATTAGAGAAATGACTCATTGTTTTCTGTCCTTCGTTGACTACAGGCTTGGTCTCAACCCCTCGGCCTAACCCCCTCCTTCCGCGCTTGTGTGAATAACTCAATAACTCCCATCTATGACACAATTAAAACATTATTACACCCTTCACTGGACCTCACGCTCCGGGGTGAATCGTGAGGGCAGAAGGGCCTGGCCCGACCCCCCATTTCCATCCCAGCCCACTGTGAAGCCTTGGCTACTCTTATCCCTGACCCATTTACACTCCTCATGTGCCCCGCTTCCACACAGACACACAAACTCACAGCACACACTCAAGCATGTTGCGCCTCCCCACCCCCGTTTCCCCCCATCTCCATCCAGCAGGCAGAAACATGGTATCGCAAGTCACGTCAGTGCCAGCATCTGCGCAACGGGCATGCCAAGCAGTGGGTGGGGGCAGGGTGAGCATCGTCAGATTTGAAGGCTGTGTGTGTGTGTGTGTGTGTGTGTGTGTGTGTGTGTGTGTGTGTGTGTGTGTGTGTGTGTGTGTGTGTGTGTGTGTGTGTGCGTGCGCGCGCGTGCACCTCTACTCTGTCTCTTTCTTTTACCCTTCTCCTCTCGTGGCTCTGCATGAAGGAAGCCATCTGCCTACTGCCAGTCATCTAAGGCTGTGCGTCTGTGACACTCTGTGTGAGCTTCACCCACCCACCTCTTCCCTCACACACAGGATGTTTTCATGCCGAGATCTACTGCTGACCATCTTTGACTTTTTCACTTTTCTGCTTCTAAGTTCTCATTTCTCTCAACTGTTAGCTTGGCCTTATTCTCTTCACCTTAGACATGCTGTTGTATTGTGTTGTTGTTTGGATGTTTGTGCTCTGGCATTGTCACATGAACTGTTTTTCTTTTCACACACAAAAGAGAATGTTGGCAGTCAGCCTCTAAAGAAAAATTGAATTGTAACAGAGTTTTATTGGACTTTATCTGCCAGAACATCTTCCAATGGGTTGTTGGTAAGTGTGCACATACTCTGGAACGTGAGAGAGAATGAGAATGTTTTAGCTCAAAAAAGTAACCTACTCAAAAAATAGTTTATCCATGTAGTAAAGCATGGGCATTGAGTCAATATTTGTGCAAACAGTTCCCTCCCAAGCTGATCAACAAAACAAAAACACATGATTTTATTCTCTACTTCAGCCTCTTTCTCTTAATGAAATCAGGTCAGACAAGGTCTTGTTTTTCTGTATTCTATCTTTGGGAAAGATTTTTTTCATTTCGGTTGATTAATTAATTCACTGTCTTTCATCAAACTGCAATAAACCCAATTTCATCATGATTTACAGGAATTAACTAAATAAGCCTGTCTCAAGTCTCTAACTGCCGAAACAACTGCTCATGTTATTCTCTGAGAAAATGTCTGTGTCCACTGTTCATACACGGTAACATTTTCTTGAATGCTTCCAACTCCAAAAGGCGAGTCTCACAAATGGACTTGCAATAGAAGAGAGACTTCCACTCCAAATGCCACGTCTGCGGGCTGTTCCATTTGTTTTGAATGCACTCTAAATGAAAAGCAATTTAAGAGCTCCAACCATTAAAAAAGAGCACTCACCACTGAAGTGCAAACCAAACCTTAATTAGGAAAATGATGATTGTTCTGTGCACACGTCCAATTTGCTTTACAATTGGCCAGCTTCTTTTTTTTATACCACCCTCTGACAATTTATATACTTCAGCCTGTCTACATTTGCAAAATGCCAATGTGCCAGAGATTAAATTAAAGCAGGTCTCTGTAAAAAAAGAGACACATCTATCACATCATTCCTGGCAGAAGATTAACTGGTTGACATTTCTCTCCACTAAATCGGCACAATAGGACCTGATTCAGACAATTCTCTGTCAACAAGCCCTGTCAAACACACAGTGCATGATGGAGAATATAATTAAGTCAACTATCTGTCACGCATCAGATTTTTTCTCTCCAAAGAACTCTAAAAGATTACATGTTGACTTTGTTGGACTTTTGTAAGTGCACAAATGTCAAGGACGCTGTGCAATTATGTTGCTGAAAACGTCCTTTCAGTCAATTTGACAATAAATCAAAGAACACACAGATACACACTCACATGTCTGCGTGTACCGAGGCATGCTTAATGAAACATGCCCAGAGCCACATGTCTCACCTGTTATAATACTGTGCAAATACAGCCAGAATTATAAACAGTTTTATGAGGAAAGCTAATATTTGATCAACCCAAATTGCCCATAGTGTGAGTCCAGTCAACAGAGCTGGAACAAACAGGAGCAAACCTTAACACAGGGAAAGGTCATGAGATCAATAATTCATTTGAGATTCTCCCTAGGATTGACTCTGCAGTCACCTTGTAATCAGTGGGGGAGATTTATTTATCTTAACCAACTTTAAATCCACATTCCTAAGGTAGAAAAAACATTGCGCTACCTCGGTCGATTTTGAATGTCCTCACAAGGCCACGAGAATTTCTGTTTTATTTAGCCCCCAGGAGCTGGCAATGAGCGGCTCTTTCATAATACTTCAACGGTGGACTTTAGCATCTATTAACGGAATTTTGTGGAAGGAAAGGACAAATCCAAAGAAAGAAATGTAGAAAGTCACACAGCAAGATAACAAAGCATGGTAAATCTACAACCAGTTGTATGAAGAAGATTTATATTTATTATTATTGTATAACGCCCTCAAGTTGACTTATCTAATTTTTATAATTACATGTCTAAATGAAAAAGAACATGCTTTGCAATGTTTTCAAATATCTATAGTTAGCAGGGCATTTCACATGTGCACTGCTCACACTGACTGGAAGTCTGATTTACAGACAGAACCACCGCCTCTGATTTAAATAATGCAACCCTGCTGAGTGCAGGCATCCAGAGGCTATATGTTGGCTCAAACGCTACAAACCTGCGTGGTCTGAAAGATTTACCAAGTCGCCAATCAAAGCCATGTCCAGGTATGAAACTATATCTCCCAAAATACAATACTTTTAAATAAAAATTCTCACAACACATTTTGAGTGTTTTCTTCACAGATTGTACTCCTCCAACCTGATGTGCAATTACTGAATGTAATGTTGCATTTCTACTTTAAGGATCCTCTCAAGGTCCCACGTTCCTCTAAATGACAGATTCTGGTTGAATGAGTTTGAAACAGCTGTCCTTAATAAACAAATGACTATAAAGGAGGCACTTCATCAATTGCATCAAGAAAGCAGCAGTGGGGAGTTTTGCTTCAACATGTCACTCAACTCACTTTCCAGCTTGCTATTAGACCGTATGGTTTACAGTTTTGAGACTATGAACAAGTTTGACTGACAAGCCAGTCAGACTGTCAAAGCAGAGAGAGAGCAAGACCATTTTATTCTTCAATATAGGCCAAGACACATGCAATGCAATTTCTCATCAAACTTGGTTTGGTTAGTTTTGGTGGAGGGATTTTATTTACTTTGCATGTGTTGTTCAGTCTGCTCACACTGTACCTGATACCACTTTCTCTCCCTCACCATATAAATACCTGTCTGTAGATCATTTTGTTATAAAAGGTTTCGGCAAACCAAACGCTTAGTCTGCCATTCACTCTAAATTTGTGCCTTTAGTAAATTGGATTCCAAATGCAATTATCAACCAGTGTAATTTATGACAGAGTAGCCTCTCGTAACTGCTCATTTAAAAGGATGCAGAGTCATTTATGTGTCATTTTGGAACGATACTGTATCTCTTGGAAGAGATGAGGCCCATGGGGAGCTCTGCAAGCTCTCTACTTTGTCAGGAAAGGCAGGAATGAATGATTATTGCCTTCCAATAACTAGTTCCAAGGAGAGTGTTAAAGCAATAATGTAAGCAAATGTCTGCCCTAGATCTGTTTAGTAATGAGCTGGATCTCCATGATTAGTCAAATCCATCACAAATGCTGCTATTTGTATAATGTTTGCACAACACAAGCATTTTTATTCAGCATGGGAAGCTTTCCAGGGAAGTAATGTTGCTGGCAGATGGAGTTTCAATATCGTTAGTTACTTTGGTAACTCCAGATTCTATTAGTATAGGCGTAGCCCTCTAAGGGCTACGCTATTGGGTTTATCCCTTCGCGCATGCGCAGTCGTGAAGATTTTCTTTCCCGCCCTAGCGTCCAGCTCGGGCCTCAACTACGTCCGCATTTACTGCATATATACAGAGCGGACCCGTTGTTCGACTCCCAAAACATCAGCTTTTTCTTCAACTATGTTCTAGGAGCAGGTGGCCCGGACCTTAGAGGGCTACGCCTATACTAATAGAATCTGGGTTACCAAAGTAACTAACGTTCTATTTCGTATAGGCTTCGCCCTCTAAGGGCTACGCTATGGGTTAGGGCGAAGCTGAGTAGTCAATGCCACCTGCGGTACAAGGTCCACAAGCCGAACATACACCACATTGCCCCAGCAACAATGTACAGAGGCTAGTCAGAGTCATTCTTCGACAAAGCCTGCCCTGCCAATGGCGTGGCCGGAAAGGTTTATGTGGCCCGCAATATGATGCAGTAGTACAATGATTATGGGGGTTAAGCGTGATTGATCCTGTCGCGCATGCAACGGAGAGACAGATTACCTCCGTGCATGCAACATGATTATGACAATGTATGAGATAAAAACTGTGTCTCACAAGAAATACCCCGTACAGGAGAGGTGAGACAGCAAGCAGGGTCATTCAGCACTAGGTGTGAAGGAGATTGGCAACAATCAAGGCATCCGCTTTTTTTTTTTTTTTTTTTTTTTTTGCACATTCAGCGCGGCATTACGCGTCACTGACTGTGGACAAAACCGCATGAGACATGGAAGATTCAGACATATCTCGCAGATAAAAGCGGATGAAGGGGCACGGGGAAGCCCAGGAGGCTGCCGCGCAAATGTCGCTACGCCATGCCTTTAATAGAGCCGCAGACGCCGACAGAGCCCTCGTAGAGTGACCCCGAATGTCTTGGGGGGGCTCTTTCCCTTCCGAGCTATAAGCCTGGGTAATAGCCTCGCACAGCCAGTGAGACAGACGCTGTTTTGAGAGGGCTGATCCTTGGGAGTGTTCTCTATAATGCACAAACAGCTGCTGAGTTTTCCTGATATTTGCCGTGCGTAAAATGTATTGTGACAGAGCGCGCACCGGACACAACCGGTGGGAAGCCTCCTCCGCACCGTTAGCGTGAGGTGGGGGGAAAAAACCCTCGAGGGAAAACACCCTTGACCGAAAAGAACTAGTTAAAGTCTTCGGTGTGAAGGAGGGATTTGGCTGTAAGGTGGCTGCGCTCCCGTCCCCTCTAATGGAGAGGCAGGACGGAGAAACTGACAGTGCACATAAATCACTCACTCTTTTGGCCGACGTTAGGGCAAGGAGAAGTGCTGTCTTAAGCGACAGCATTCTGAGCGAAGCCTGTGTCAAGGGCTCAAAGGGGGGCTTCCCCAGAGCCCGCAGCACCAGAGCTAGGTCCCATTGGGGGGCGAGGGGGCGAACAGCCGGTTTTTGACGCCTAACCCCCTTCAGGAAACGTTTCACCAGGGGATGCGCAAAAACTGTCCTCTCACCGAAACCTTCGTGACAGGATGAGATGGCTGCTGCGTATGCTTTGACTGTAGATGGAGCCAAATCATTATCCACCAGAGTTTGTAGGTGTAATGTTTCTTTAACTTATCACTACAGTAGGTACGTCAGCACGAGAGGTAGGGGACACGATGTGGGGTCTGCGTCCCTCTCTGTGCACCAGCGCTGGAAGGCAGACCAGCGCCCTGCGTAGCCTGCTATGGTAGAGGGGGCTCTGGAGCCCTGGATAGTGCGTACCACGGCGGGGGGCAAGCCTAATCTCTGTAAGCGCTCCCGCTCAGCAACCAGCCCCACAGTCTCTGATTTATCACTGGGGGATGACAGATCGCACCGTTCAGCTGCGATAGTGCGTCTCTCCGCCACGGAATCTGCCAGGGGGGAGCCACCAGCAGCTGAACGAGGGTTGGGAACCAGGACGCGCTCGTGCGCTCCGGTGCCACCAGAACAATGAACAGATCCTCCTCCTGGACGCGCTCCAGGAGGCGAGGGATCAGGGGGACCGGGGGAAAAGCATATAGGAGGGTTTTGGGCCAGGGTTTGTGGGAGAAGGCGTCTACGCCGAGGGGAGGGTTGTCCCGCGCGGTCAAGGAGAACCACAGTGTGCACTGTGTGTTCTCTCGTGAAGCGAACAGATCCACCTCCGCTTCCCCGAACCTGCTCCATAACGTTTGAACGATAGTGGGATTCAATCTCCACTCGTTTGTGGAGGGCCCCCCCCTCGACATCAAGTCGGCTGCCCGTTTCAAAATCCCGGGGTATATACTCTTTGAGAGACAGCAGGTGGTGTGCGCCCACAGCGGAGGGCGTCTGGCTATTTCTAACAGCCGGGCTGAGCGTATGCCGCCCTGGCGGTTTATGAATGCCGCCGCCGTGATGTTGTCCGTCCGTACTACAACATGCCTCCCCGTCACCACTGGTGTAAAGTGTTTTCAACACCTTCAACCCGTGGACAGCTCCAGGCAGTTTATGTGAGGGAGAGGGGGAGGAGGCCAGGCCCCTCCCCCCACCTGTGACTCGCACTCCCCCCCCAGCCATAGGGACGCGCGTCTGTGTACACCGTCACATATGACGTCACTCTGCCCAGGGGAACCCGGAAGACGGGTTTGGGGACTCCCCCAGTATGCCAGGTCTGATTGGAGGGAATGAGGGACGGACAGCATTCGCCGTTTGTGGCGAATGGATCGGCCGCTGGCGGTGAAACCACCTCTGATGGACTTTCCTCATGTGGAGGAACCCAGGGGACCACCGTGTGTGCCCGGGACATCATGCCCAAGAGCCGCATAACTGACAGCGCTGGCACTGTCGCGCGCGGCCTGAAGCGGGACCACGAGAAGTCAGGCTTCCTGCCTCGGTGTGCACGCCTGGCTCTCATGCTGATCGAGCCATGTCTACGCCCGATAAACTATCGATTGTGCGGGGACGAGGGCGCTCTTCTTCCATTTATGGCAAAACCCAGCGTTTGTAGGTGCTGCAGAACCCCCTAGTGTGCAGCGCCGCCCGCTCCCGAGGGGGGCTAGAATGAGCAGATCGTCCAAGTAAAAAGAGACTCTGATGCCCCTCTCCCGTAGAGGCTGGAGCGCCGTTTCCATGCACTTGAAAAGGTGCGGGGGGCTAGTGAGTATCCGAACGCAGCCGGTTGAACTGGAAACGGCCCCCTTGGAAGGAGAAGCGCAGGAATTTCCTGTGCCTGGAATGATTTGGATGTGAAAGTAAGCGTCTTTCAGATCCACGGATGTAAACCATTCGTGGGGCGCACACATTCCACCCGTGCCTGATGGTGAGCATGTGGAAGGGGCGCTCCATGACATACCGGTTGAATTTCGACAGGTCGAGGATGGGACGCAGTCCTCCTGACTTCTTCGGGGTGAGAAATAGCGAGAGTAAAAACCCTCGTTTTCCTCCCCTGGAGGGACGCGGGAAATAGCTCCGCTCGCCACAACCCTTCTAACTCTGACGTCATTGCGTCTGACTCTGCCAGGGATGAAACCTCGTCTCCAACACACCCGCAAAGGGGCGGGGGGAGGCGAACTGGAGTGTGTAACCCCGTTATCAGCTTTGACATCCACAGTCCATGTGTGTCAAGCCAATCCATGCCGCGCTGCACTCTGACAGTGGGCGAGCACATGTCTGAGTGTTGTTCACCGACATGGCAAGCAGGGAGCGCAGAGCCCATCCCGCCGCTGGGCGAGACGAGTGATCGCGTCGCCCAGCCCATGGTAGGGCTTTTTCGAAAGGGCAGTGGCCGGTCGCCGCCGTGTGGGGCGGGAGCGGTCACTGGGTTAACCCGACCCCCGCCCCGCCGGCATCGCCGTGGGGAGGTGGGTGGACAAGCGTCGTCGTCCCCCGTGGGAGGACGCTCATTTCCGCTGCCTGCGCAGCGGGGACGCAGTGGCGCCCCGCTCGCGGCGACGGCCTGGTGTGTGCTTGTGTGGGGAACAACTGTCATAACAGTGCCCTGTTTAGAGCAAACAGGGACTGTTCGGCTGAGGGGAAACAGCTCTTTAGATGTGAGGGAGTGGCCCTTAAAAGGGCCGTTGTGTTTCCAACTCTCAGCTGAAGAGGGACAGTCGATCCCCACGTCCCGTCATTGCCACCGCGTGCTGCTTGCTGGGTGGCTCGGGAGGCGGGTTGGACCAGGTGGGGGCCGCTCTCATGGTCCTCCGCCTCGTGCAGGTTGACGCCGTGTGGCATGTCTGTCGCTGCGGAGGGGGACCGGGGGGGGCCCCGACGCCGAAGCTTGGGAAGACGCAGCGCGCAGCCGATGCTGCGGGGCGCTTCCGCTGTGACGGTTGTCATGGCGACGGTGGTGCTGTTGAGGAGGAGCTTCCCACGAGCCGAGCCTCCGAGCCGCTCGGCGCCTCCGCCGCTTGATGGAGATGAGACGTGGCAGTCTGTAGGCGCGGCCCAAATAGTCCATCGGGGGCTATGGGACCGTAACAAGCTCGCGTCTAATGTCCGCTGGCAGCTGAGACATGTGAGCCAGATGTTTCGCTGGGCCACAGTCTGCCAAGCCATCACCCTGGACAGCCCCCACCGTGAGCGCCGTGGTCAGGGTAAGGATGGCGGTCATAGCCTTACCATCTCCCGTGGCAGCTCCGAGGGGAGGGCGCCGGGAGTATGTGGCCATCGCGGAGACGGCGGAGGCCAGTAAGGCGATGTTGTTTTGTGCCGCCAGCCCCTGGGCGGCACATTGGTGGGCCCGGTCAGTGACTTGAGCGCACACTTGACCTGGGAGAGGGAGGCTTGGGCTTCCGGTGGGCCGAAGAAAGTAGCTTTCGGAAGCAAAATGGACGCCAGCTCCCCTCCAGGGAGGGACTGAAGAAAAACCTGCGTCCGTATCGCCCTGAACCCGAGTAAACGGGGCATAGCGAGAGACGGGAGCCTTCAGTTTCCCCGGCTGGGAGAAAGCCTCCTCCACAAAAGCCGAAGCTGCTCCGCGAAGCGCGCAGAAGTGGGGCCCGTGAAGAGGGCGGCTCCTGGGCATAAACATCACCGCCTCAAAAGGCCGCGAGCGGGGCTGGCAGCTCCGCCGGGAGCGCTATGCCTCTAAGCTCCGCCGCCCTCCTATGATCTCCGCAGGTCGGCGAAGAGAGCCTTAGCGGTGGAGGCTGGAGCCGGTGGGGCAAAGGGGAAGGCCGCTCGGGCGGTGCCCCAGGCCGTTCGGGAGACGGAGAGAGCTCCAGCGGGAAAGCATCAATCGCCGTCTCGAGGCCCAATCCCCCCAAAGGGGAGGAGGGGGACCCTCCCAGAGGGGAGGAGGGGAAACCGGTGATGGAGGCGCTGTCAGAGAGAGCGGAGTCAGCGGACTCATGCTCGTCGAAAACGCCGTCCGCCAGCGGCTCCAAGGTGCCGCCGGATTCCTGTCTGTCTGCCCAGCTGCGTCTCCGTCCCCGCCAGCCTGGCAAACCAGAAAAGCTCCGCCCGTCGAGTTAGCTCTTTAGACGACAGGCGGGCGCAAACGCAGGAGGCGTGGCGGTGAGAGCCTGGCCGGGCGTGAACGGCACCCGGCAGGCCTCGCAACGGGGGGGGAGGTCCGGCGGAAGGATGTAGCCGGTCCGGCAGGAGGGGCAGACACGGCACTGGCGGAAGGTCTGAGCTTGACTTCATACTGCGAAGTTGAAGAAAAAGTGGGAGTCGAACAACGGGTCCGCTCTGATATATGCAGTAAATGCGGACGTAGTTGAGGCCCGAGCTGGACGCTAGGGCGGAAAGAAAATCTTCACGACTGCGCATGCTCGAAGGGATAAACCCAATAGCGTAGCCCTTAGAGGGCGAAGCCTATACGAAATAGAACAAGACCAGACTGGTTTACAGCACTTGCTTTGAGTTAACCTAATGAAGGTACTGTGATTCCTTTGTCTACCTGGGTGCTAGTTTGATGTGTACTGTAGCTGTGAAATGCTCACTTGTTTTTTCCTTCTATGCCACACAGCGTTCAAATCCGAGAATTGTTTGTGATGCAAGACTTCAAGAATGCTACGTTTCCATGCAGGCTGCAAGTGGATTAATCCAGCTAAAGAGTAATTGCCTTTACATTCTATTGACTCCATGCATGAGGGAATTCAAATGACTTAAAAGTTTCAGTTGTGTAGAACTGGAGCCAGTGCTTGAGACAAGCTAAGGTGTTTAAGTGAGTTCTTTCAATTTGGAGTAATACTGCAATGGACCTATTAATGTATTAAAGGACTGCGTGTAAATGTAATTGTGTGAATCTGCTGACTGCCCAGGAAAAGATCAGAGGGGGAAAGTGAATAAATAACCCACTTTTAAATAAATACTGTACAAATTTGCTTGAGACAGGCACAACATATTCAGAGTAGTTGATCAGTGGCCTGCTGTTTACCAGTGAGGTAGTGATGAGTCAGTCAGGCATGTGACTGTGTGATTGTCTCTATTCTTGTGCGGCTACACCTGTAGGCTGTTGCTGTAAATTGTTTTGTTGTCATTGTTGTTGTTAACTCTGCACCCCTTATATAGCATCCTTTTAGTTTTGTTGTGATGTAATTAGTGCAAATCATTATTAAGCTTTATGGACAGCGTTTCCTTTAATTGGAATTGGTCAGTGTTGTCCATATACAGTAAATGTCGCAAGGCATAGTTATTTTCAATTGAATGGCGCAAACTTTAAGGCCAGACAAAACAAGTATACAAAAAGCAGAAAAAAATAAATGTATCTGGAAATGCTTATTTGAATACCTAGTTTGTTAAAAAATAATAGAGACAGCAAGAATTGAACTCAGCAAACAGACCATAGTAGGCTCATTATGGTTATATTTGCAAATCTGGCTCTTTATATGTTTTTGTCTTATTTTTGTTGTCATGTACCTGACACGGTGTTTGAAGTCACATCATTTCTTCCTATGTCTCCGTCTCTTAAGGTGTTGTAGAAGTAGTAGGCTCACCTGGGCTATTAAAGATTTATATTTTTCCATTGAATTGTATATGTTATTGCAATATTAATGATCATTTTAAGGAATTTTAAAGTTTAATGTTTAGCAATGAGTTTTTGACAAAGGCTAGTTATTACAGAGAAGGGTTGTCTATACATGGAACGTACAGTATATCAGAGTAAAACACAACATTTCCAATCCACAAAAGTAGTACCTCCATCTCAGTGAGACCACTGATCAGAACTGATTGTGTAGGCTTAGAGTTTGTGAATAAATATGAGTATCTAGTCTTGCTTTGCCAAACCTTTCTCCACAGCGCTACGGAGGGTTGGAATTTCTTTCAACCAATCACAATTGTCATGGGCAGCGCTAAGCACAGGACAGAGCCACGGTCCCTCTGAAAGATAGCCTCAGGAACGAATTTGTTTTGGTGGAACGTGTAGGTTCAAAGGTAGTTTTAGTCATGCAACAGAAAACTCGGATTGGACAGATTGTCTAGGTAGCTGTCGCAATTAACCCTGCAGAAATCTGAGCAGCAGTTAACCATAGTCTACATAAATTAACCAGAGTTTTAAGTTCCAACACAAAGAAAGCGTAATGTAATGGACATCTGGCCGGAAAAAGCGTGAAATCCAGTGGAATTTCTGGCGGCAACGGAACAGTCCTGGAAATGGAACGTTGTGGACATAGACTAACAAATATCCTATTGAACTTCTGAGCAAATAATACATTCATATTGAAAGCATCCCGGGTGCCCAGATAGCTCAGCTGGTAGGGCAGGCGCCCATATGGAGAGGTTTACTCCTCGACGAAGCGGGCCCAGGTTCGACTGCGGCCCTTTGCTGCATGTCGTTCCCCCTCTCTCTCCGCCTTTCATTTCTTCAGCTGTCCTGTCAATAAACGTCTAAAAATTTACAAAAAGTTATGTTAAAAAAAAAAGCATCCCATGTGAATCTCACTCTCAAACTGCTTTTTCATTCTCAGTGACAGACAATAGTGCAAAGTACACACAAACTCAAACATCATTTTTATTCTCCAAATATACAGAGCAAAAGCATCATAGATTCACAGACCAGTACAGTTAAAATACAACAAATTATCTTTTCTTTTTTTTTTTCTTAGATACAGAGCGTCACTGCTTGAAAATAGCGGTTTACCCAGTAGAATCTACAAGTTCTCTTTTCATTACAATTAAGCTTATGGTTCACTATTTGTACAAACCCTCGAAATGACCATCTAAGTTAAGTACTTTTTCAGACCTGTGTCATGTAGTATTTGCAAACTAGTTAGCATTGAGTGCAGAACAATTCCACCAATCACAGAAAAGTGTACTCATTTGACTTTGAAATATTTTTCTGGGATTCTTTCAATCATCTGTGATTTATCGTACACTGTACGATGAAAACCAAGCCCCAATGACTCTTGATGTGCCCTGCAAGCTAAAGCTCTTATTATCTGCAAATACTATTTAGTTCAGGTCCTTTTCCTTAAAGGTGTATGTTATTAAAGTACTAACGAGGTAATGGTAGAAAAGAAAATAAGTGAGAGAAAGACAGAAACAGAGTGATAGAAAGCATTTACACAGTAAAGAAAGGGTTATTACGATCAAGTCAATGTTTAAAACTGCATATTCTCTCACGTGTTCCATCATGGACAGTATCACTTATCATACAGTGAGGGAGACGTCAAATAGCCTCATGTAAACCACCCTTTGTAGGCATAGGCAAGATATTGGCAGTACTAATGTTCAGTATTTCTTTATCTTTTTCCCACTAGTTTATTCTTTAGTATCTAGAATTTAGCATCTCTGAATAACAGACTACCCTGCATCCTCCGCCTTGTAAGGGTTGCTTTGTTTTATCAGGAAAGGGCAGCAACCCCTTGTTATTGTACCGGGTCTTTGTATTTATTCATCTGTTATGCCCTGGCATCTGTGCGGTGCTTGTAGCCAGGCAAACAGGCACGCCAGCATCAGCCAGAGAGGTGTCCACAGGTAAGCAGGGTAGACTTTGTCCCCACATGGGCTTTGATCCCCGAAGACTGACATGGCACTCGCTTCCTGTGGTACTCTCATGCCCACTGTATCTGCTGCCATGGGTGGGGGGGGGGACGACGACAGAAGGCTGGCCTAT
>NC_045735.1:10256685-10260505 GCF_008692095.1 Etheostoma spectabile | reverse complement strand
AATATTTATCTGTTTGCTGTGCAGTGTGCAGATTCTCTGGACTGGGAAAATGTCTTATGTTTGGATCAGTGCAGGAGCTGCATCAGAGAAGTAAAACTGGACCCTTTAGAGAGCAGAGCAAATTTGTTTTGTTTCTAGGGAAATATACATGCTCAATTTCTGCAAACTGTGGATGGATAAACAATGCATAACATATGCAAAAGATAAGAAAAATGAAAACTGTCCCCACACTGTAATTGAGTCCTGTCAATATCAAGGTAAGTATTTGATCCTGCACTCATAAGTGCTGAGAAAAATACATTAAAAAACAGCGCAGGCGTACTTGACTGTCATTATGGTGCCATTATGGTGCCAAATGCAATATATTGCTGGGCATCTCTCAGAAGGAATGAAGGTATAATAACCTCTTACTGCATCTCACTTCAAAGCTGTCCCAACTAAGCTCAGCTTCTCACCCTATAGAATCCTGTGTGCTCATTGTACTGTGAGAGTTTTCCCCTGTGAGATCTGGGGAAAGAGAAACTGCTCACACAAGCATATCATGGAATTTGTAAGAAACAAGTAAGATTGATGAAATTTCTGGAAGGGAAACAATGAGAAAATTGTTGTCTGTTACACAGTTTTGATGCCATGAGGATTTATGAAGCTCTAATATAGTGAAATCTGACTGAGACAGAAAAGAAAAGCCAGAAAAAATTATATACAGAGAAAGACAGCATTAGAGATTTATATACAGTCTGTTAAGTGCCAAGGTGGATTATCAGCGTTGAAACAGAGCTTTTTGTCTTAAGCTGTACAATGGGCGCCAATCCATTTGTTAAATTATAGTCCAAACCACCGCCACTCAAGTGGGAAACCCCATTCAAATGCCCTGAATATAAGCAAACGTAAAGTGCTTACAACAACAAATTGCTTTTGTTGGAAATGCCTTGCTTGTTTTTTTATGGGCTGTTTCAGACACACTTCATCCCAATTGCTATGGATGATACAGAAAAACTTCCTAATTAGGTAAAAAATGACTTAAACATATATAGTTTCTGTCACATTTTAGCTTGATTTGACAAAACAGAAGTGACATTGATGTTGCTCCTCTTTACCCTTCACATAACAGCTCAAATAACAATCAAGCTGATTCTATAAAGTATGGCTGGAACAGACCTTGAAAAACGTATGAGGCTTTTGATGGCTAAAGTCGAATGTGATATAATGCATGAATTCACAGAGGCTGATGCTTGCTGTAAATGGTTGCTCTTACCAAAGGGTCTGCTTCAACACATCTTAAGGAGTTTTGATCACAACCTTTGTTGTTACATCTTATTTAGAGATCCAAATTTAACTTGACATAGTGTGGTGTGGGGTCGCATCCAGGTTAGAATACAGATACAATATTGTTGCCCAACTGCTTTACGGTATCAGCACATCTGCATTTGGATTCCTAGTGTTTAGTACTGCAAACAAGCAGCACTCCCCAGTCATTACTTTGTTTTGACACTCTTGACAGGGGCTCACTTTGAAATGTTACGTAAAGTATGAGCATTTGTGTAGCTGCAAGCTAAATCACTACTGTCTCTACTCTCAACTAAAACAAATACAGTGTCAGTGATCAAATAAGAAATCCAATTTCATCTATGTCACATACAGTGCAGAACAAAACAAAATAAAGAGTCAGTGTGACACCATCAGCTTCACAGTAGCCAAAAATAAAGCTAGCAAAATAAAACACATTTTCAAAAATTTGCTCTTTATGTCCCTTGATGACCGGCACAATCACAGGTAGGTATACAGTCAGGGTGCACTGAGCTCCAGTGTCAACAGAGATATTGACAATAGCAATGGCATAACCACACAATAAGAAGCTCAGCTAAAATATTATGTTTATATTTCGTTCAACAGATTCCCCTTATGTATATGGCTGATGAACTGCGGCGTTAGCAGGAGAAACTCACAAATACAACAAACAGTATGTTGCAGTTTGTGAACTTTCCTGCCGCATTCCTTGGAGCTGGATTTGGTGCGGTAAAACCGTGGAAGATGCAGCTCCCCATCAACACATGAGCTTATAGTGTATGTCTATCTTGCTTAGTCAAAGTTTGTATTGACACAGATCACACAGACCCTCAAGGCAAAGTAGATATGGACAAGAAGAGGCGCTCATGTCTCATTTAGAGTCCTCCATGAGGGAAATCAGAGTCAGAAATCTGATTCTAAAAAAGAAATTACAGTCAGTATGTACACTGATATTCTGTGTGTCACAGTAAAATAATGACTCAGGGATTTAAAATGAGATCTCAGCCCCTCTTTATCTGCCCAGCTCTGTGGCCCAGATACTGCTGCGGAGAAGAAGAAAAAAAAATTGTTCTTTTAAACGTTCGAGATGTCTGTGGGCACATGGAGAAAGTTTTCTTCCACCTACACATGAGACGAGTTTCAACAAGCTTAACATACAGTTTAAATGGAAGTTGGGGAGAGGAAAGAGTTATTGCTTTAACAACTGAAAACCACATGCACATTCATTTTTTGTGCTTCCAATTACAAGAGAGCAGGAGGACATTGGCTTGCACTCATTATCGTGACGCACGTGCTTAACAACAATCTCAGTTTTTCTGAATGACAATCTTCAAAATGACCAAATGTTCTTTGCCTGGGGAGCTGATTGTCACACAAAGCCTTTGTAGTATTTCTGCCCTCTGTTAACAATCACCTGCAGAAACCGAGTACTGAATGTTTAAATTCCAAACGTGGGTTGTCTCTGTGTCAGCAAATAACATCTCTGTGGCACAATTCTGATTATGGGGCTTAAAAAAGGAGGTGGTTGATAAGTTAAGCATGAGGGAAATATAAGGCTTCTTGATCCACTTTTCGGGACACTGAGAAGTCTGAACAAGTCCCATGGTTTATTAAAACCAACCAGCCCCTGCATCTCCAGGCATCCAGAGGAAACAGTAAAATTGTTACTTTAGGGGCTCCTGGGAGCTGATTCTGTCTCAGTTTTACAATCCCGGTTGCTTGTTACACCCCTTCAAACGCTCTCTCACCCTTGTGGTCAGACATGGGTCTGCATGCGCTTCTGGAGCGGCCGGGTGAGGTCTGAGTTTTGTGAGGAGGACTGGGAATAGTGGGAAGATGAGGAGGCTGACGCCTTGCTGTCTTTGTCAAACTGCACATAGCCGTCCGGCTTACTGTAGCTGCTGACGCTGCTGTCACACTGCGTGTCGATAAAAGAGCTGGAGTCGCTGAGCGAGCCGCGCTGGAACTCGCGCTCACACAGCTCGATGGAGCTGCTGCCCATGCCGAGCACAAAGCGTTGGCTGTAGTCATAGAGACGGTTGGGACCTGCTCCCAGAGTGGAGTAGATGTTGGTGAAGGACATGCCCGTTGGTACCCGCTGCTTGCCCAGGGTACCTGTGTTGGTGGGGTTCCTCACCTCAGTAGACTGATTTCCAGCAATGGTAGGCGTGTGATGCTCCTTAAAGGTATTGACACTGTAGTATCCATTTGTAGGGTCCTATTTAAAGCACAGGAAAGAAAGATCATTTTGAGGGGCTGTTCATTTATTATTTAAGGGGCTACTGGAGGAGTTTTGGGGTCTTTTGTCGAAAGAAAAGAACTTGTCCCTCCCTTTGGCATAATACATTTTTCTATGACCATACAAAATGATGAAGGGAAAAAAAGCACCCTCCCCAACAATTTACTGATGCTTGCTGCTCTGATTTGCACTAGACCGAGATATTACAGATAACCATTGTTTTCACAACCATGACACATGTTGACTAACCTCTGCGTTCTCATTTCACACATCACACTCCACTGTTATGGTGGC
>NC_045735.1:10252334-10256675 GCF_008692095.1 Etheostoma spectabile | reverse complement strand
GATTTACTCACTAACATTGTTGTGGAAAAACAATAAGTATAGAAACTAAATGCACACTTCCTGCATTACTGTTTTACTTCAATACTTAAGTTACTCTTCTGGTAAACTATAGTATTCACAAGAAATAAAACAATAAAACATTGAGACCATTCAACAAAGCACAGGGGGTAATAACAAATTCAACACGTGACCTGGTTGCTATGGACTAAGAACGGTCTAGGATTTTAGCATAGGTTAAGCTGCCGAAGCTGAAAATTATACAAAACTCCATTTCTCAGACGAGCGTCAGTTTGGGAGCTTGCATGCTACCACTCTTTCCTTCTCAAATGACTTGAAAAGTCTGTCATTTGCACAATTTCACAAATAATCACAGAGACCGAAAGGATATTTGAGTCAGGTATGGCTGCAGCCTGGAGACCTCCTTTCTCAAGCCCTCCCCGCTGCGTGCTGACTATGAGCTTCAACTTTTCAAAATAAAAGCTCGCGTCTGGTCTGCTAATGTTTTCGTACGTTAATGTTTTTGAGGTTTTTGAACTAAACACCACGGAAATCATGCTAATGAATAAAATCAAATTTTCAGCAGATGTCTTTGTTATAACACGATGAAACTAGCAAAGCAGTTTTGTGTTTATATCTGCGGGCGGGAGTTATTCAGTTTGGGAAATCGCACGGTCTCTACAAAGGTAAAGCTACAACTTCTCTGGCTGACTTAACAGGGAGGGACCCATCTGCCAGCAATGGGGGTGCCGAGACTGAGAGAGCTAGATGGAGCTACATGGAAAAAAATGCACCAAACAAGCCACTTACAAAAGTTGTCTGACCCTCCCTCCTTGACTAAAAAAAGTTGGATGACCCTCCCTTCAACAGAGAATAAAAAGACATGACCCTCCCCTATTTTCTTCTGGTGGTCCATTCAATAAATACCAAACGGTCCCTTATTATAATTATTATTTGTATCCTTTTTTTTTTTTTTTCTAGATGTATGTAATTGCGAATTAGTATATGAAAAAGAAGGGGAATATAAAAGCATCTCCTTGTTGATATGCATTTACATATAATCGCCTCAAAGCTCAACAGGCGCCAAGGTCAAACTGTCAGTAATTACCTTTCAAATTTCTGAATAAATAAGAAAAAACAAGCTGCTGCCGTGTACATCATGAGAAAAACAAAAAACAGTGGTGAGGCTTAGTGCTAAGATTTAGTCATCCCCCACACTAACCTTAAAATCATGTTTCTCGCTAATTAAACAGGCCTTGATGATTCATCGTTCGGCATCCAACGTGCCGCTCCAAAGTTCACTCACATACCGGCTTTAATTGGACCTAAACGGATTGTACTGTGTATGATTTACTGTTTGCACTGAAATGGCTTCTGAGGCTACAGCTGTGTCACTGGTTTGTCTGCTAGGCTGCAAGCGACGTGCTGTTGCTAAGGGTTCAGTTAGGGCATGAGTGTGTGTGTCATATCCTCTTGTGAATGTATGTGAATGTCAAGCATAGTGAGCATGGTGAAAAGAAAAAAAAAAGGATGTTTATAATGTGGAAATGAGAGCAACAACCTGAGAAGATTCTCATTATGCCTGTCTTTATCAGACAGCAGACAGTGAGATTGTTTGCCTCTGGCTTTCCCTTGTCCCTTGTCCAGTCTCGCCCTATGCTCTCGCCTCATGCACACTGTCATTAACTAGGATCAGAAACAGCCGGACTCTAGAGAAAGCAGGTAAGCAGGCAAACACAACAGAAGCACACTCCTGGGAACCAATGCCAACATTCGTTAGGACAATGAACAGGTCAGAATTTGTTTTTGTGGCACTGATAAGCTCTGGCGTGCTGCAGAGTCTAAACGGACCTATGTCACCTCACATCAAGTTGGAATGGTCACATCATCTTTGTTAAATATAAACTGCAGTGTGAGAACTCACCTACAGTCTTGCCGACAAGAATGCAGGTCTTAGGTGGAACCACCTGCTGAGATCATTTGCTGTGCTTGATTTACCAATGCATTTACATTAAAAGCACCAAGGGGGTTCTTCTACAGGAATAGTAAACACTTCCACTACATATTGTAATAACGTTCACAGCAACATACAGTAAATATTGTGATTTTCTCTTGCTTAAGAACAGGTTGTGGAAATATATTGGAAGGTTGTTTCAATGTTTTTTTTAGAAGATTTAAGAACAAACCCCAGCGTATTTCTGTGTAAATTTAATTTAACTTTTAGTCAACGTACGATATAACATGCTACTACGAATAATCCTATACATTGTAACTTTATAGTAAATGTGAAAGTTTTGTTTTCCAGATATTTGATAAAATATAAATTAAATAAACACAAACTATTTATATATACTGTATATGTTGATGCTCATAAGCGAAGCAACAAAAATATTCAGTTTTTTTACCAATAATCTATACTATAAATGAAAAATATCCACTAAATAGTGTATCGTAGTGTGATATATAGCTGCAAGCAAAGAATAACTGACACATTTGAAGGAAACCTTGTAAAGTATAAACATTTTACTTACATAAGCTATACACCAGTAAGATAATTAACACATAGAAGAGAATGTGTCCTTCACTTGAAGTTCAGGGAGTACAAAGGGCTTTGTATATGAATCTGCCAAATTGCATGCGGGTCATTTCCTGCAAAAGTTCCTGGTAGTAAAGTGCTTTCACTTGTTATGGGAGAACTGAGAGCAAAGCATGTTATCTGTAAGTACAAACTGATCCATTCATTGCCATGTAAATGGGCAGACAGCTGCAAATAGCACTGAAGTCAGTTTATTACATTCAATGAATCCTGACTTCACTGAGTAAGACGCATTTGATTGGATCTGGCCCCGGTGGCATTTTACTGAATATGCTCTAAAAGGTTCATGGAGCAGGACTAATGATATGAAAGGATGTACATATTTCATTGGTCAAACAGTGGATTTACAGTATATATCAAGTTTTTTAAAAATATAGTATCTTTGTCCTTTGCAACCTGCAACCTGAGGGTTCAAAACTGGAAACTGTAATTTGCTTGACAACACAGGCATACTGCGCAGGCTTCAACACACAGTCGGTTATTTGAACCCTGCTACAACGCAGTGTTGTGTTATATAAATATAAGGGCTAAAAACAGCTATAATCTACTTCATAATTCATTATACATGAAGACGTGACTCAGTAAATGATATGTTTCCACATGTTTCAGAGTTTACCCTCAAATTAACTACAATGGTGGTTTTTTGTTGTTATGTTTTGTGATTGAGAATTGTTGATTGTTTCTGAAATTGAAAAGAACAGGTGCATGTACCAAAACACTGGTAGAGTTCCGAAAACAGGCATGTGGATACAGAGTTAAACCCACCATAGGATCACCTGGTAACAGCACCTAATTGCAACACTGGGACCGAAAAGAATCATATGCATCATTATTAAAGTTGAAACAAACTGTGGATTTTCCTGGGAGAGATTTACTGTGCTTAATAGACTGGAGAAGTTCAGACGTTAATCTGCACGTCCCAATGGTTTTGATTTGAGAGTAAGCACAATAAATGGGAAATGAATGTTGCTTTAAGGAACATTTTGAGAAAGATTTTGTTTGCATATTCCAAATTGAGTATTGAAAAATAGTACATTACATCACTAAAATGGGTTAGAAAATCTGCAGAGAGCAAATAATTAAATATCCAACACTTCTCCTATATATACTTTAAAAACAATCTCATCTATATGGTATATGTAACACTTTAAGTTACTTAAATAACAGGTTGAGGTCCAACCAGCCTCTGATTTTTTGAACCACCTTTGATGAGACTAATTAATAGAAATCCGACCTCTAAAAGTAATTTTGCCTCTGGTTTTATCCTTGGAAAATCATGTGTAGCAAGGGAGGCATTAATGTTTTTCTGCTATTTTGGTCCCAGAATTAAAGACCACCCTCTACCCCAAAGGCTCTCTCCACCTTTTACTCAGCCTAATGCTGTCATTGTTCACGAGTCGTACCTTAATGTGCTGATACTCCTTCTCTTCCTCTTGTAAGACCTCCAGCTGCTTCAGAACAGACTCCTGCTGGAATTCTCCTCGTTCAACCTGCAGAATAATCAAGAAAATAATATAAAAAGAGTCTGTGTAGTTTCCGAAACTCTTCCACTCAGAGTGAAACAACATTTAGACGGAAGGATTCCACTTTCATCACTTGTTCTTTAGTATTAGTCAGACATGTTTCACCTTCACTCAGAGATGGCAAAAGTAGGCTACTCACTTTCCGTACTTAAGTAGAAGTACGGATACTTGTGTTAAAAATTACTCTGGTAAAAGTAGAAGTACTCATTTAACTTCTTTACTCAA
>NC_045735.1:10252240-10252324 GCF_008692095.1 Etheostoma spectabile | reverse complement strand
CAAAGTACAGGCTTGGAAATTTACTTAAAGTATAAAAGTAAAATTAGCCGATTCTGTGAGAATTCACAGATCCAGTTTCTCTTT